>NC_058033.1:13104044-13404044 GCF_019176455.1 Solea senegalensis
ACCAGACCCATTTAATACAATGACTCTATAGGGGTGAAGGGACCCATTGTGTGCATGTCCCAGCCGTCAGTGTTAGATTGATTGTGACTTTCTGCAGTGGTGTAAATGTTCCACAGTATTAAATGCTTCAAGTGGCTGTACGGCTATGGGTTTGTGATCTCATGAGGGAAAGCTGGCCCCCACGAATTTAAGTATGAACACTGACACAACTGAAGCTCCCCTGCCTCCCCTACACACACACACACTGACCTGGGGGTCAAGGTGCAGTGACTATGAAGGTTGTCTAACTGGGCCTCTTGAAACTCTTGCCTTGCATTCCAGTGTCCAAAGGAGAGGGGGTTCTTGCAGCCAGGCTTATTACCAGAGAGTGAGACGGAGCGAAAGAGTGATAGAGAGTGAGAGAAAAGAAAGAGAGGGAGGGGGAAGTGGGGGCAGAAAGAAGCTGGAAGGTATTATGCACCATTTCCTTGCCTTACTCGAGGCTCTCACTTGTTCCCTCCCATTCAGCCGGCAGAGCCGCTCCGACAAAGTAAAGGAAACACTGAAAACTTGAACCTGCTTACCTCCAGCTGCCTAGGCCCTCTGGTCCCTGTGCATGTTTTTCTCTCTCTCTCTCTCTCTCTCCCTCTCTCTCTCTAGCTCCCTCCCTCCCTCCCTCCCTCACCCTCTCCTGTTCGTCTCCCTTTCTTTCTCTGGGCAGTGTGTAAGAGGATCACTTTGTTTCCGTTGCCTTTTTTCGCGGTGCTGTAGACACGCATTGAGGGGAGGAGTGGATTTGAGGAGAAACTGACGGGGTTGCACAGCTGCAACAGTCCCCTCCATCTCTTCACCAGGACTAATGCCCTCCCTCCTTCTCTCCCTCTCTCTCTCTCTCTCTTTCTCTGTGTGTGTCGCACTCTTTGCTTCTGCCGATCGGAGGGGTGGGGGTGCCACATGGGAGCTTAGAAAAATGGAAGTGGATCGGAGATAGACAAGAGAGGAATCTTTCATTCTTGGGTCCGGCTCTCTGGATCTGTATGGTAAGTGCTTTTCTCTTTCTCTTTGAGCACTTTTTGGAAGTTCTCTGTTCCCCAGGATTCCCCCACATGCCTGTTTTTTTTCCCCATCTGTGTGTTTAATTTCTATTAGATTTTGATTTATGTGCTCCAAACTTTTACCACTTTAGATTTTTTTTACTGTTGGATTTTTGCATTTTCTTCTTCTTTTACTGCTACTTCTCGGGTTCATTGTTTATTGTTACAGTTACGTTGCCGGTTGTAGTGATAAGAAGGGCTTTGTGCTGTTGAACTGTGTGCGTTTTGTGGGTCAAGGTAGTTCGAGGAGTGGAGGCCGACTGGGGGAAGGGAATTTGGAGGGGTCAAAGAGAATGGCACTTGGCTCAGGCAGTACAATGGCTCGGAAAACTTTTTCAGTACGACACCGTCAGTGCAGAACTTGCCCACACACACACACAATCATCATTTATACGGCTAATAAAGCTCATCACTTTTTTATGAACTTGGAATTTTGAAGTTTCCATTTTAACCATCACCCCTCAGCTTCACTACGCTCATTATTGACCAAATATCACCAAAAACACACGTTTTTGAAATGGACACACGTGTAGGGTCACATTGCATCTTGCTGACTGAGCCTTGATCCAGATTTCATCAGCCCGGGTTACTTTACATCATGGAATCAGATGTTGTGGATCATGCCTGTTGCAGATTATTAGCAGCTTTTGGCTCGACAGTTCACCGTAGATGCTGCTGCTCGTGCAAACTACTGTGTTACTGCAAGGTCACTGGATAACTTCGTTCTATGATAAATGTACGGAATCTATTCATTTTCATCCCAACTGGATAATTTATTCAAAATTTGTCCTTGACTACTTTGTCAAAGAAGATTACAGCTGATCATATTTGAACTGGAGATAAAGAAAACAGTCTTTTAGTAAGCAGGCAACTGTGTTAAAAAAAAAAACTGTGACAAGGAACAATATTATTTAAATATTTATTAAACATGTTTTTTCTATTATTTAATATTTTCAGAGGGACAAACCCACTTTGAACTTGTGAAGGTGTGAGAAATGAGCTGAGTTAAGTAAGTGAAGTCCTTTAAGGAAACTGTTGAACTTCACAGGTGTGATTTATGGGTCTCACCTTGATGGTTCATTGGCAGTTTAGGGTCCTGACCTCACACAAAACCAGAACCCGTCGCTCTGACTTAGTTACCCTGTGCCTCCCTCGCTCCCTCTGTTCATTACACGTCTCAGTAACATGGGAATGAAGTGTCTGGACTGGCATTATTGGACTTCTTTCCTCGCCTGCGTAGGTGTGTTTTTGGTGTCTGTTCAGCATAATGGTTGTTGAACTGATTCTTTGGAGAAGCTTGGCTCAATTTCAGTCACTACTACGGCTCTTTTATTAATGTACACAAGCCGCGTCTACTGTAGAATCTAGTTCTCTATTTTGGGAATGTGGGTCACGCTCTAATGAAGCAGCCGAACTGCGCACACCTTAATGAGGACTCGTAAAAAGTTACTGTCAAAAAGTTGTACTGTGGGTACAAGTGACTTCCTTTTCAGCTGCCATAGAAATATGAATTGTCTGCTCAGCAGTGGGAGCGAAGAGGCTGAATCCTCTGTGACTCAACATCCCTTTCACAGCTTTTCTCTTATAGATTCAGCAACTTTTCAAACGTTTGAATCATAATAGAATTTGTTTTCAGTCATTTTGATCACCAGATGTTTCCAATGATTTTTTTAACGGGCATGAAACATGGAAAGATCAAGAAAACGGCAATTAAATCCCAGCCTTTTTGAATTCCCAATGTGATTATTTTTCATTTTGATTGGAAAAATGTATTAATCGTTTAGCCTATGTTTCTATGTCACACCACGACTAGGTTGGTAAGAGCTGCACTGTTATGTGATATGTTTTATCCTTTCCTTAAGGAGTCTGGATTATTTAAATCTGTGTATTTTGTATTTCTATTATTACTGCTGATGTGTCGTGTGCCTACAGATGATTGAAGGTGTTTGGTGTGTTTTGTGGTAGGTGGAGACATGTTGTCAGATAACCTGCCTGACCTCCACCGCCAATTTTAGCCCACTTATTGTTACCAGGCAGTGAACGCAATGAACGCTCACTTAGTAGAAGTGGTTTATTAGTTGTTAGCCTGATGCTGCAGTGTGACTGACGGAGGTGCCAGTTAGGATGAAAACAGGAAACAGAAGGAGCTTTTCCCTTCTGTCACTTTACCATGAGACAAGTTGGATGATTCACCTGTTTGGAGACTAAGGAATAGTACCACAGCATAATTTATGTCCTATTTACGCCAATTTTAATAGATGTCGTTTTTACCACCCCCTACTCAACACTGGAAATGGGTATAAAGTGGTTTAGTTTTCCACACCTGTTCTCCATCTCAAAAAACAAAAAACACCTGCTTTGCTGTTTTCACTGTTGCCTCTCATGTGAAAAATGCACCAAGCAAAAGAAGCAGTCTCTATATACAGTGCTTGCACAGGTCATTGAAAAGATCAATGGGTCATCCGTCTCTGTAAATTGAGTTCTGTTTACTTCAATGATGACCACACTGCAGGTCAGATAATCTGAGTATTGCCTTACTCAGGTTATGATCAGATTACCATGAGTAACAGCCCTGTTTGCATCCCCTCTTCTGTATACAACACTCTCTTTGCCACATGTAAGTGGAACCTCCGTTTTGAACGAGGACCATTTTGTGGAACAGCTCTCGTATACCGTGTTCACATCCATGTGATGATTATTTGGTGCTTTTTTTTTCTTTCAACCATGAAAACTGAAGATTTGTCTAATTGCAGCCATTATCTCCCTCCATCTTTGTGATTCGTAAGCTTATACTGTAGTTTCCACATCTGTGAGTATGCAATGTTACTCCAATGGCCATATGAAATAAATGTGTCATCATCTGAACAAATGTGCATCTATGGTGTCTGCAGCTGATAATGTCCTTGAGGGATTTTAAAGGGGCAACAGAAATGTTTTGTGTCCACTGTAAAAGACTTATTTAAGGACACGGGTACTTTTTTTTCTCAGAACCAGTGTCATGTTTTTTTCCCCCTGCACAAATAACATGTGCCATACATCTTTCATTATTTTGTTTTCCTGCAAAACCTCGCCCTGTTGACTAAGGCAATATCCGTGCAAGCAAGCAAGCCTTAAAAGGGATCAATTCAGACGTGGATGGTGTCATTTTTCTATCAGTGAGCGCTCTGCTGTACTTTTGTCTCTCACGGTTAGCCTCTCCATACTGGTTGTGGTGGTTAGTGGTGAAAGGTTGCATGATTTTCTGGTTTGTCACACTTTGTCATCACTTTTCAAGCTACTTCCATGCAGCTTTTTGAGGTAGGAGTTCCTTGTTTTGTTAGCTGGATGGTGTCCTGCTCCTGTGAGGGATTTCAGGGCATGTTAAAGGAATATTGCATTTTGCTGAATAACTGAGTCCATGTTGCTCTGGCAACAATTACGTGTGGTGTTGTCAGAGTAACTGCTGCAGAAATGCAGCTGTTTTTTGTGTTCAGATGTTCATGTCCCTGAAAAGCCCATAAAACAGCTGCCTGCTTGACTGCATCTTGTCTCAGCACCTCTGTCTCCTTCGGTGCTCGGGCAGATTCTGCATGAGTGGCACACTCATTACTTCCTTAGAAAGACCTCTTCAGTGCGTTGATCAAGATTGGATGGTTGCTCCTTCATTATGCTGACAGCATCCTGCACTGTGCTGAGTGCGCAGTTCACAAGCAGGAGGTCCAGCTCTAACTTGGATGGTTCGGCTCACAGTTCAAAGGGTTTTTCAGCAGTGGGAATGTATTTATTCAGCATTCACTCTGGCGTCAAATGAATCTGGTTTTTGTTGGCCGATCAGGATAAGTGGCAACTGTTTGTAGCGAGCCTTACTTTATATAACTTGGGACAGCACTATATAGATTTACACACTGTAGATATTTCATTAATGCCTATTTTAGTGTTCAACCATCAAAGAAGTACAGACTTCTTTAGTTTGTTAGTTCACCCGTTTCGCCAGCACAGAACTCTCCATTTGTCCAACACACACACACACACACACACACACAGTCGGTGCTCCTGTTTTGTTTTATGTGCCATGCTGAAAAGCGATTCAGATTCTTTCCCGTTGACTCGTTAACACATTGACAGGCTTCTGTGGCCGAAGCGTTCCAGCCCCAGTGCTGTTGCTCACTCCACCAGCACAGAATCTTCTTTGTAGAATGAGAGGATTCTGCACGGATGCCACATAATACGCACCCTCTGAATGAATTGCCCATGGCCTCTTATTTGAAATTACACACTTACAAACACTGAGCTGTCAGATGTCAACAGATATTCCTAAAAATAAACAAAGACTTAATATTTCTGTCATCATCCAGCAGTTGGATTAAGATCAGTCTCAGATACAAGATTGTCTGGCTTCGAATGAACTTCTTGGGACAATCTTGTCTTTGTTTATATATTCTGCATCTATTTAGTTTGTAGAATGTATTTATTTACCTTTTTCAAACTTGGGACAAGAAAAAGGGGGAAAAACATTTTAACAAAAAAGTAAGACACAGAGATATTCCAGAAAAAAAGAAAGACACAGAGATATTCCAGAAAAAAAGAAAATACATAAACGCAATGCATTGTTCTCTCGTGTAGTTATAATACTGGGTAGCATACATACAGTGTAAATGGATTTCCATGATACTTTAGAAATTGTCCCCAATTTAAAAAAAACAAACAGTCAATTTCCCCCTTGATAGTGTAAGTTAGTGTAAGACAACTAGGTATGTTTTTACACCCAAAGTCTCACTGTAGGTGCATATGTGTTCTTCCAAATGATTGCAACACCATATTAATCTTGAGGTGTACCAAGAGTTAATATATTTTTACTTGAACCAGGAATTCTAAACTCATGTGGCAGAAGTCCATGAGGGAACACTTGCGGGCAGACTGGCAGCTCAACACAAATAATATTAAATCTATTTTGTACAACCTTTTCCCAGAATCTTTCAATTTTAGAAGTTCCTTCTTCTAAGCCACATTTAATCAGGATAATTATATAAAAGCGATGCAATGAAGATGTTCATCTGAATCTGGTGTGTTGGAGCAGGGCAACATCTAATACCCTGAAGACCAGGGTTGGGGAAACACTGGTTTAGTTGATGCTAAAAAGTAGCTCCTGATTTGAAGAAGTGAGGTATACTGTAGATTCTTAAAACTACAGCACTGTCTTTATATTGATATTTGTGGTTTTAACAATGCTATAATGATGAATGAGAATTATACTGAATATTTGAATATTAGTGTGACTTACCCTTACGATTGAACATTAGCATGCTGCTCTCTTAAAACTGTGTTTGCCCTATTATTTCATGTCGACAAATGTCTATTACAACACGCTTGAGCATGAAACTTATTGACAGTTTGCTAATATATATATATATATATATATATATATATATATATATATATATATATATATATATATATATATATATATATGTATATATATATACATATGTATATTTATGTATGTGTATATGTGTGTATATATAGGTATGTATGTGTATATGTGTGTGTGTATATATATATGTATATGTATATATATATATATATATATATACATATATATATATGTATATGTATATATATATATATATATATATATATATGTGTGTATAAGCTTTTAAACATTATTGCATACATTAGGCTATGACCTTGTTAATGCCTTTCTCTGTGCAGAATTTAAAGCAAGTCAATTTCCCCCAAATAGATGTAAAACATGAGATGGCCAAGTCTATATTTAAATGCATTTGTTTTTTTGCCATATTTCTGTAGTATTTTATGACAAATGGGTTATGGGTACCTTTTTTTTTTTTCTTTTTTTTCTTTTTTTAGCAAATCACAGATGGTAATGGGAATGTAGAAGCATTTTCTCTTTGTTCCCAGGGTATTTGTGGGTTATCTGAGAATCAATAAATAGCTGCTGTTATCTGGGTGACCCAATAGTACCAAAGCAAATATGTCCCCTTTAAGTAAAATAACCCAAGCCGAAGTCTTTTTCTCAAATTAGTATTTTTATATTAGATTATCTTAACCTAAACCTAGATCTTAAAGGTTTTCTTGTAATTTTGAACGTAAGATTTGCGGGTGATGAGGAGAGTATGTCTGTGTGGGTCATTAGCATGACTTTATTTTTCTTTACATAAGACCAGATGGGTGCAGGTTGTCATTCAACACTATGATGATGATGACAGATACACAGCACAAGTCCAACTCTTCAGTTTGTGAATTATTAATGACTAAACCAAAACAGCTCTGCTATGTAGTGGTGCATTGTTCGCTGTGAGGAATACACATTTCAAAATTTCAACTGTATGTAGTAGCACATAAATAAGAGAAGATGTGGGTCTTTGAACGATTCAAAGCCATATTTAAAGATAATGATTGTAAAGACGGCTAATTTACAGCTTGCACTCATGTCCCCACACACGAACACTCACACACACACACAAATAGCATTGAGTTCTACCACAAATGGCCCCTAGTGGGCCGGTTATAAAGTGGATGATGTCACGTCTGTGATGGAGACTGTGTGCCCCTTTACTAATGATCTATTTCTTATCCAGCTGCTCTCAGTGACATAAAATGGCGAGAAAGACGAATGGAAAGAGCAAAAAAGACAAAGACATGAAAGCACACAAACATTTTTTTTTCTCCGTCAGAATTTGGGTTAATTCAAACGCTTATGGTCCATTTCCACCAGCTCTACTCGCCTTGCCTTGCCACGCCACGGTTTAAGTAGTATTTCCACTAGCATAGTACCCGGTACCAGGTACTATTTTTAGTATCACAGAACGCTGCCGCTGTAGTCTGTGTAGTAGGAGGCTGCACTCGAGACGTGTGTCACCACAGTTTCTCTCAGCCGTGCAGTGATGACTCCGCCCACGTTAAGTAGGTACTTTTTTTCTAGTGGAGAAGCAACCTAATTGTGCCGAGGCGAGTGGAGCCGGTGGAAATCCGCCATTAATTTCAGTATGTGACCATATCTTCCGTCGTCTCATTTTGTGTTTCATTTGTTTTCGAGAAGTCAATTTTGGACAGACGCCAGTTTCTCAGGTCAAGAGATCAAAAGCAATTTGTCTGCTCGTCTTCGAGCTGACAGCACCACGACCGTCCTCCTTGTCTGCGAGCAATGACGGTGCAGGATGTCTTTGTGGAATCAGTTATATGCATATGTGTGTGTCGGACGCACGTGACGCTCTGCACCATTATAAACAGCACGGCTTCTCTAAGCACCTCTGCCTCACGGTGGTCACAAAGATGTGGGGGGCGGGGGGGACTCCATAGTGAGCTCAGTGGCACACTGGGAAATGGCTTCCATAGATTTAGTATTTCCTCTTTGAGGGCCAGTCCAGTGTGTGCAGCGAGGTTGTCGCATCAAAGCTTTGCAGGAGGAGGGGTGGAGGCCCTGGATAATGCAGACACAATGGGCTAAGGCAAACATTAAGAGTGAGACAAAGGACACTCCACTCAGGTCACAGGGGGGCATCTCTTCCCATTATCTGGGGGAAGTGTTCTTAAATGGGGGACTTTTTAAACCCATCAGCAAATTAGGGGCTGTGCTGACTGGCTGGTGTGCAATGGGTCATGATCAAAGCCTTGAGAGTGCGTCTATTTGGAGAGGAAGGCTGTAAAGCACAGGACAGCAGTCACAACACGACACAACATGGGGCTGGGTTAGCGCGGAGCATGCGATCATGACCATGTTATCATTGTCGCAGCCAGGCTATTTACACATGGGAAGCGGTGGATAAGCTCTTTCTCATCTACATTAAAAACACCACATGTTAGCGGGTCAGCGGAGGGTTCCGATGCCATATGCGTCCACTTCTGCTTTCAAAGTTACCTAAATACAATCATCACAATTACAATCGGGGCTTAGTTTGGAAGGAGAATCAGTGTGTGTTTGTCTGCATGGTAACATTCTGCATTATACATGAATAAACAACTTATTAACGTTTAGGTTCCCTTGGAAAAAGCTTTACTGTTCTTAAATTTGTTTTCAACTCTCATTTGAACATGAAATGCCAATTTCATGAAGGTAAAACAACTATTGAAAGGTTTTCAGTTTAATTTTCTGTTCAACTAATCCATCAGTCCACTGCTTGTTTTAGCGCCGTAAACTGCTGCTGACCTCAGATGTATAGGTGAGCTTTTAATGATTGTATTAGCCAAACAGCTTGTCAAGTTGTACACTAATTTATTGCTTGAAAACAAGCTGCCAATTACATGGTAATTACACCCTCTTAAAGCTATTGCCTAACCACTAGACATTATGAACATTTATGTTGTTGCCTCTTAGTAAACAGGCAATTTACTTTAGGGTTGTTTAGTCATTGGGAAACAGTATAATCAAAAACAATTAGCTCCTTCTTGCATCAAAACACCAATGAAGAGGAAATCTAGGTAGGCAACCGAAACAAATCTCAGTTTTTGGAATCTTCAAAATGGCTCAAGTGAAGGTCTATGTATTCACGTGCGGTTGTCCGACTGCGTGTGCTTTTTTTGTATGAAACCCTATGCGTGTTTGTGTGACTGAAGGGCCATTATGGGACAGGCTTTTAAGGGAGATCTGGGAAGTGGAAACCTAATACTGCCTGACTGCTGCTCTTGTGTACATGAACCCCACAGCTGCTGGAGAAAGAGAGAGGGAGAGTGGGAGAGATGGAGGAATGAGGTAGAGAAAAGGGGAGGACGAAGGGAGGAGGGGGGCGGAGGAGAGTGTGGTGCGCCCAGTAATTAGTTGTCTGGTTTTGTATTGACCAGTCTGGTGCTTAGACCTCAGGGACTGTTAAATTTGCTATTGAAACTGAAAGGATTATGCACCCAAAAGAAATTAAACGGGAGCAATGAATAGATTGTGGGCCACATGGTGCACTACTGTGTTTCCTTTATCTCCTCCTTCCACCAGGTTTCACTCTTCTTCAGATAGACGTGGTGGTATATTTCTTTTTCTCTGTAGAGACTGTTGTATTCTTGTTATAGGTAAATTGAAAAAATACACCCCAAGGTCATGACGGTTTTATGTCATGATAATCATACTAGAAATATCTGTATTTATTTGCCCTCACCTGTGGACAAAAGAGACCTAATCATTTCTGCATGTTAGATTTTAAAGAGTGCGATGTTGCGAGGGTGTAATGAAATGGGTTCGAATGTAGACGTGGTGATTGCTGTCTTCTGCCTGGGCCGCCCAGAGGGAAGGGAGATTTGTGTTCTGTTTACCCCTGCTAGTTATTACAGTGAGCACAGTCAGGAGAGAACGTCCTCCACATGCCTGCAGAGAGACAGCGTTCCCTTTACCACGGTCACAATGTCATCTGTCTCCATGCTGTGTCTCTCCCTTTGTCACCAGTCTTTTAAGGAGCGGTGTAGGAACAGGGCAGAAAAGAAATCCGCTTCAGACTCAACCACAAGAATCCTGTCGTAATGACTTGCAGCGTCGAAGCAGGCCAGTGCTTCGGGGAAACTTTAGAAAAGAAAAAAGAAGGTGGCTGCAGTTTGAAGGATCTCTTGCTTCACTGAGTTAACATTAGCCTCCATCTGCGTGGAGCATTTGAACCTGTTGAACTGCAAGCCTCGAGTGTATCGAGTGGATGATAGAGGGGTGATGTCATGTTCTCGCTCACTGTTTGTGTAGCTGGCAGAGGCCAGCATGCTGCTGGACAGGGTCGCACTCTGTGACTCAGTCAAGACCAGAACAGTCCAGTGGGATCACGTCCAACAACAAGGATAAAATCTCCTCTCCTCTCCTTTTTTTTAACCCACAAAACTCCACAGTCCTCTTTCTGGTTTTAGTCCTTGATTCTGTTTGAAATCTTTTGAAGCAGCATTTTATCTTTTTAATCGGTTTGACTTTCCTGTAACTTTTTTTGGATCTGGACAGTGAGTGAGTGGTCTTTGTAGATAAAAAAAAAAAGATCCACCTTAGGGATTATTGCTGTGTAAATACAGGAGGGTCGCTGCACAGGTGGCCGATGCTGGCCCGATCGTAATCACGCCAGTGTGAAGAATAAATCACTGCAGTAATATCGCAAAGAGCCATGGGCACTGAAACATACAACAGAAGTTTTTTCACAGTGGATAAAAACCGCCGCGATTGTGCCCAGTGTTAATCAAAGGAGGCCTCACTTTGACTGGTCCTGGCAAATATCACCTGTGTCTTTCAGTGGCTGACAAGGGGAGGCAAAATCTATGCTCTCTGATTGGCCCCTTTTTAAAATAAACGCCTGCACATAGACATCAGACTGTACCCCATCAGGGAGACCCTCACATTTGCGTACTGCTTGGAACACAGAGTTTGTCCTCAACAGGGGGAAAAAAAACTTGTCCTGCCAGGGAATTTACATTAACGCAGTTAACTTGCACACAGGGTGGGTGTAATTAAATTATTGTGTAATGTTGTTGTGAAATATCGGACTGTTGGCCGTCCTCTGTGTCGTAGAGTTAGGGTTAGAGTTTGTTTGTGGTGTCTTGTTTATGATGAGTGCAGCGCTGGCATTAGTCACAGTGATTTGGCCTATTTGTTTTACAAAGCGAATGCAAACAGAATATTTTACAGGCACATTACTTACAATAAATGTGACGCGAAGCACATTTCCTTCAGTGGAAACTGCTCCTCACATGAGAGTGGTTATTTTCTTGTTTTCTAACAGTTGTATTAACATAACTGGTGTGTGTGTGTGTGTGTGTGGTTGCAGCCCACAAAAAGCTGAAATGTTACAAACCATTTCATCTTTAGTGTGTTTTTTCTTTATTTTTGTTGTGTTTTTTTTTTTTTTTAATCAAGACTTGGCTGGTGACTGATTATCACTAATGACTACAAAATGGATTTAATAGCTAGAGGGCAAAAAAGAAAACTTCCATAAAAACACAAAGGGTTTATGTTAATTGCAAAAATATCCTATTGGAAATGCTTTAAATAATAACAATAAAAAATGTTCTGTTCTGATAAAAGAGACTCCTGTCTCATAAAAGTGCTACCTTTTCAGTAGAATGCAACAAATGTGAAAAAGGTGTTGTTGATGTTCACCTTGTGTCTGTGGACGCTGTGGACGCTGTGGTCCTGATCTTTTCCCCCCATTTAAGGGTCCTCTGTCTCCCCTCCCCTCATCTCTCTCTGTAATAGATGGCCTCACCACTGTGGGTTTGAGCCCACCTTTAAACAGTCTTTTTTTTTTTCTTTTTGTCCCCCCTGACCAAATGATGCAGTGGAACAACAGGAGCGTGTGACATTGTCTGTGTGTATCAGGAGGCCCGTGTCTGTCCGAAACACGTGTATATGCATGTGATGGTTCGGTGCTGATCCTGGGCCGGCCAGGTAGCAGAGGGGGAGGATACAGGGACATCCAGGGTATGCAGATCTGTGTTGTTTGTTCCTGTTTCCTCTTCATGTATTTTGAGTTCCTTTCTCCTACGTGGTCTCGTTCATGCTTCTAAAGGGTGGCTGCTGGATGTATACATCTATGCATCATGTTCATTGTCGTTTAGCTGCTTCCTGCTGTTCTGTCTGTCAGGACGAACCCTTTGTCTGGATAAACCCTTTTAATACGGAGTGACTGGGATGTAGCCTGCACGGCGCTGTTGTCTAAGCGTGTGTGTGTGTGTGTGTGTGTCCAGTCATGATAAAGCATCTTGTGTGTATGCAGTTGTATTTTGATTCATAAGCTGCTGGGCTGATAGCAACGTTGACCTTGGCTGGGTTTGACTGTGTGTGGAGGTAAAGATGAAGAGAAAGACAGTCTGCCTTTTTTATTGTTCTTCTTATTATTATTTTTATTATTGTTATCTAAATGTATTTTATGTGCCAATATTTCTGTTATTTTCCAAGGGGGGGAGGAGGTAGCATTCTCTTTGCCGTGGCTCCATGGGACAAGGATGTTGCTTGTTTTTTACCCTTTAGCATATTCCACATTCATATGGAAATGGGGGGCAGAGGAGGGACAGAGTCTCACATCAACTTGATCTGGTCATGAATAGCTGCCAGTGTTTGCACTGACCCAGAGCTGACTTAAAGGCACTGCCCAGTCTGAGACCACGGAGCTGAGAACTGAGACCATTTTCAGCTGCAACACACACACATACATTCAGCATGTATGAAAAACAAAAAAATTATTTTGCACTCACAAAATTAGACACAGTTGAGCACCTGGGAACACAGCACTGTCTCTCCTTCGCTTTCTCTGCCTTGCACACACACACACACACACACACACACACACGCAGGCGTGCTAAATCCTAGTGAGACGCCTGAAATATGCTCCTCTTTTTTCCCTCTCTTTATTTTTGTTAACCCTCGGTTTCTTCATTTCCCATCTCAAACTTTCACCAGAACCACGATGATGGACTGTGTTTTTTTGATTTATCTTATTTTATTATTGTCTGTTTTTAGTGTGTGTGTGTGTGTGTGTGTGTGAGTTGAATTATCATTAAATTATGTATAAATGAGAATATACAATTTAAATGTAAAATATTGAGAGTAGAGAATATTTTTTAAACGATGAAACAATTTTAAAACCTGGGATTTCCCACGGAGAGAATGCACAGGCAGGCCTTGGCTGGATTAAGACAATTTGCTCTTGCTAAGCTGCCTGTGAATTAATATTATATTTGCGGAGTCCTGTTTCTAATAAATTTTTAGTGTGTTTCCTTCCTGAACTCCTCTGGCACAATGGGCTTCCCAGACTGGACTGCTGTGGTTGGATCTAGCAGCAGGGATCCATCAAACAAGATTTGTCTCGGTGGATATACTGGTTTTGTCCATGAGGATTAGAGCCCACCACCTATTTCAGCCCTCGCCTGAGTTACTGTGTCTTTTAATACACCAAGACACCAACCAAAACTATGTCTGCCGAGCGTTAATTAATTTAGTTACATATCTGTTTCAAAGCATTTCACAATTATCTCAGTAAATGTTTTTTTTTTATTTCAATTAAAATTATTCTTAACTAAAATTAAGAATATGGAAGTACATTGTGCATTTAGAGCTAATTAAAAGCAAATTGGCTATTTTTATTTAATTCAATAACAAAGACTTAAGAGAATAAGGTGTTTTTTTTAAAGAAAGAAACTGATTTTTCTTTATTTCACAAAGCTGGAGGATAATAATTAATTAAATTTGTTTTACATTTATAATAACACTGGAATAAGTTGAATAATATTACAAAACAAAATTCTGGCAGATTTACCATTTTGACAAATGCTTTAGATTTGATTTTCATCTTTTTTTTTTTACTCTTTTCTTTGTTCTTAAATCTGTGAGCTTGTGTTTTTGCTAAATTCCCGTTATTTTGAAATTCACCTCAAGTGCAGTGCATGACAAGCTTAAGTCTGGTATGTTGTCCCTCAACATACAAACACAAGTGGCCAGTGTGAGTCTATAAAAAGAGCAGTGGATTGCAGGAGGGCCTCTGTGTGTGTGTGTGTGTGTGTGTGTGTGTGTGTGTGTGTGTGTGTGTGTGTGTGTGTGTGTGTGTGTGTGTGTGTGTGTGTGTGTGTGTGTGTGTGTGTGTGTGTGTGTGTGTGTCTGTCCATTAGCACCCATTCAAGAGACAATGACTTAGAGAAGCATACTATAGGCTTGTTAACACACACAGGCATTAGTGAATCACTGTGTGTCTTTGTGATGGAGGGGACACTCCTCTAGTGTTATGATGGGAGTCTTTCACCGACGATGCTCTCCACTCCTAACACCACAAGTGTCCAGCCACTGAATGGGGAGGATTTGTTGCTCTACACCTAATTAAACAGTGCTTTTATGGCGATGGGGGGGGGCGTTTGTTCCTTCACCTTCTGAAGCACCTTCGATGGCTTCCAGTTTGACTTTTGGTGACAGTGACGGTGCGCTCCTCACACACGGCCGCGACAAACGCACAGGTGCTGCCTTCCATAGACGACGATCTGTGTTTGTTCAGTGCTGCAATTCATCTCACAAATTAAAAAAAAAAAAAAGAGTAACCTATAGAGGTAATCTTCGTCAAACAATTGTTTGCATTCACCAATTTGATTTAGCTTTGATTTTCTTCGAAAAAATATAAAAGTGAGTTGTTTTTGTTTCACACCAGAGCCTAAGACATAAACTCTATGAGTTAAGATAATGTAGTGAAGATGTGCTCAGCATTGTGTATTTTCAACAGGGTCGACTCCAGGGGGGTTTTAGGAGATTATCATGCCCTCTGTGCTTTGTGCAGCCACCCTATATGGGCTTGACCTATGGAGAGGGAGACGCATGCCTTTGTGTCCCCGAGATGGAACAACACATCAACATGTCCAAGTTAGTACAACTGATCATTTTTTTGTGTGGGTCAGAGAGGTTAGGAGCCTTGTGTTGGGTAGGTGTGGGTGTGGCCATGACCTGGTGATGATCTGCTATGGATTATAAATATTTGTATATATTATATTATATTTTTATATATATATATATATGTATATGTATGTATATGTATATATATGTGTGTATATATATATGTATATATATATATTTTTTTTTTGTAACACTACTTTAGCAAATTCTCCTAATCGTATCAGTGGAAACAGCCGAGCGTCGGTCCCTTCCTCTAAGCTCCGCTCACACTGAAGTGAACGCGAGTAGCTCAGATGTGTGACATGTAAGCTGTAGTCTCACGGTTTGCTGGCTGCTCAATCTGCTCTCAGGCACCCGGGACAGGATCAGTTCAGAGACGTGTAAGGGTGGGGGACAAATCATAAATCAGAGAGTAGGAGCTGGAACTTCTCATCCTTTGCAAACTCTCCCTTGTATTTGGTGAGCTGATGACGTGTGTGTGTCTGCTGCGGACGCTGGGTCGTGTCTGTGCGGCGGTGAGAGCAGACGCTGTGGAGCTGCACTTGGCATTCGGCTGCCACTGTTTCCATGCAGGGTGATGGTTGCCGCTTTTACATGCATGTCCCAGGGAACATCTGCCAAAGCTGTTTTTCGATCGTGTGTGTGTGTGTGTGTGTGTGTGAGGCAGTGAGTGGTGCAATGAAATCAAACGCTGCACCTCACAATTTTTCATCGGACTTTTACCGAGCTTGTCATTAAGTTACACCCGCAATGTGTTTTTGTTCACATTGACAATGCAGAAAATCTTCAGCAGTGATCATTAAACCCTTATTAAAATAATGATCACAATAAAAAAAACACATGGAGGAAATAAACACTATTTGGAATTCATTTAAAAATGATTTGAGCTTGAAATGGAAATATATTAAAAACAGCTCCCTCTGTTGTGTTTTGTTTTCTGCATGTACCAAAAGCACATCATTTTTTTATGCATTTTATGTGTGTGTGTGTGTGTGTGTGTGTGTGTGTGTGTGTGGAGTATAACATGTCTTGAAAACACTGGCTCGTGCTAGTGTGTAATGTGAGACAAGAAGGTTTGAGCGTGTCTTTTGTGGCATGTTTGTCCAGCCTGTCCCTGTCAGTGTGTTATATGTTGGTTGAGTTGAGACCCCACGTTACCCCGCCCGTCCCCCTCCCACCACCACCACATATATCCACCATTGTTCCTTTTCAAATCAGCCAGCTCTGTTTTCAACTTGCTACCTCTGTTTTTTTAATTATAATTCAAGTCCGTTTTAATCAGTATTTGTGAGCTTTGTTTTATGCTCAATCTTCATTTTGAGTTCATTCTTTAATTGCTTTGCTGTTATATTCATGTGGAATAATCACACCTTATTCAGTGTGTTTTTACTCTTTCAAATATTTGTTTTTGTTGTCGTTGAATTTACTATAATTTATATTCCAAATTAACATGTTATTTAAAAAACCAAAACAAAAAACATTGTTTTATTTTTACACAATGACATATTTAGCAACCTGTATTTTTAAGATCAACATTTGTCAGAATTCTTAATTATGGAGGATTTTTCACATTACAATGTGTTTTTCTTTAGTCTCATAAATCCCAGAGTAATTCAATTCTAAAAAAAATAATATATATATATGTAGTTTCTGGTTGCTGGTAATACTGCAACACCCTCTGTTTAAATGCTTTACTTATTTTCATTTTTCTAAAAAACCAGTAGCAGACCTCCTGCCGTAGTCCTTTGGTTTTGTTTGGCTTGGATGTGGGTTGTGGTAGCTGCATGTTCAGAGGCAGGCCTGGTACTCACTGTGGGAGCAGCCTTGATTGTTGTGTGAACACAATGCCTTCTTACTTCACTGGCTTTCTTTTGCCTTCCTTCCTCTGCCTTTGAATTTGCTCATTTTCTGCCCCGTTTTGTTCCCATTTCTGCCCCCGTTTGATTGGCCCCTGCGCAGCAACTTGTCACTTTGAGCACGGAGCTGCTCTTCTTTGCAGATTTCTTCAATTTAAATTTTTAATTTGCTTAAATTGTTTTCTTGAAAGCTTTATTTTTTTGTCTTATTTTCTTTTGCAACCACACACATTTGCTGGGAAAAAAATTCAATATTTAAATACAAAAAAAACACTATCAAGATAATATAGAAACCAAATTAGATTCTTTACATTTACTTAATTAAAAAAATATGAGATTTATTATGATTTCTCTGCATCCTTTTTAAAAAAAAGATGCTTTAGAGAAATGAGCTATGGCAACAATTCATGATATTCAAATGTCAGTTGAACAACTGGATGAGATTTGCTTTATGAATAAAATTTCAACACAAACAGTCACCTTATCTGTGGCCTCGTCCATGATTGAACAATATTGATATGTCTGCATTGATCGTTTCACCTTTTACTAAAACTGTCATCGAAGCTCTTGCCTGCCCCCCTCTCCCCTTCTCCCTCTCTCTCTCTCTCTCTCTCTCTCTCTCTCTCTCGCACACACACAGACACACACACCTATAGCTACGTAATACAATAGGTCAGTATGTAAACACACACGTTTTGTTGATGCAAAATGTGTAAAGAAACGTAGCTGCTCCAAAGTGACTATTTATATCTGAAAAGTAATTGTTGTAAATGGCCACGACTTGATAGATTTATTCTATTATGGTTTAAAATCATTATTAATGTGTCATATTATGTGAACTGATAAAGATAAGTTTTGGGCTGGCAGTCCATTAGTTTAGGAATTAATATCTGTATATTATAATATATTAATATCTGTTTCTAAAATGATAAAATAAGGAATTAACAAAAACAGAAAAAAACAATAATAATAATGATGATGAATAGCAGTTTTTAGAAATCAAAGCTTCTCATATTATTTTCAGTATTTAACAGTAAAGTTTTAGAGTTGTTATAGGAATGGAGCAAATGTATTAAAATGAAATAGAAGCTGCTGATTTATATGTTGAGTTTAATGTCACATTATTTTGATTCACTTTAATTCTTGAAAATGTTTTTATTGATTTAATGACACTATTAGATTAAAAAAAAGAAGAAGAAATGCATTAGATCATTCTGTGACTATTGTGGAAACCTGTTAAATCTAATTTGTGCATCAGTTGCTTTCAAAGATAAGATACCACATTTAAATAGAATTTTGTTGGAATTATCAAAAAAGGAAAAGGGGGGGGAGGAAAAAAAATAGTAAAAGAATGAAATGTTTTACAGACAGTGAGAAAAAGCAATCTGAGCTCTTGGCCCACCACACAGACCTGAGGAGAGAGGGGGAAAATGCTTGCTAAGCTATCCGTTTCACACACACAGGGACAGAAGGTTCGATATTCATTCGATCGATGAATGAAAAGGCACAATGGCAAAATCGGACGGGGCTCCTTTTCAAATCCACGTCTCCAATGTCCCCCCCGCCACCCCTCCACAGTCTGCAGTCGCTGGGCGGCTGGTGTGGCAGGCAGAGAGAGAAAGAGAGAGAGAGGAGAGCAAGGGTTACATCAAGGCTGCTCCCTGGACCGTGCAAACAAGTCTAGACCAGTGACCTGTTCAATGGCTCCTTTTGAGGAGTGGGGCAAGTTCGGTCAGAGCGAGGAGAAAGGCAGGCGCAGCCTCTTTTCACTGCCGAAGCAGCTCACAGCCCCGCGATCGACAGGAGGTAAGGAGGGCCGGGAGGGCAGGCATCTGCTTCCATGGTTACGGGCCGGGTATGGGGACCCTACTATTGAGGAAGCTCCGTTCTCATGCTCCCACAGAGGCAATGTCACGCATTTTAAAAATGCGTCAGGCCAGGGCGAGGACCATATCCACCAGCGGCAGAGAAGCTCTTTGAGAGGGGGGAAATAAAATGATAGCACGTCAGTTTGAGGAGAAGGAGAGAGGAAAAAAAAAAAAGTAGGGGGTAACGCTTTGGGAAAGGGGGTGGCAGCATGTGCTTGAGAAAGAAAGAAATGCGTCACATGATCTTTGCAAATCCTAATTCAAAGTAAGGTGCTTTTTTCTTTCTTTCTTTCTTTCTTTCTTTCTTTCTTTCTTTCTTTCTTTTTTCGATGAGCTACGAAGATGTTCTCATTTTTTGCCGGAGTTTCAATGCTTATGTGAAACAGTATTGTTGTGTGGAAGCTGCGATGATTTATTATTCTCCGAGGGAGCAAAGGTCAATGTTTATGTAGTGTACTCCTTTGTAGAGAGGCAGAAATATCATGTTAATGAGGGCTCTTCTCCACCGGCAACTCTGAAACATAAAAGGATGGAAACTATGCATTGAATAGGTTTTTTTTTGTTTGTTTTTTAATTTTTTAAATTTATTCTTTTTCCGTTTTCCTTTGCTTTTAATAAGATGATGATAAAAATTGTCGGTATTAAAAAGCAGGTGTCGACAGGTCACTGTGTATAATTGTTACAATAACAGAATGTGTGTGAGGCTCTCTTGGAAAGAAAACCTGTCAAATGTGAGGAGTCACAACTGTCTGTTTGTTTGTTGATTTGTTTGTGTTTGGGCACAAGCTGTGTGTGTGTGTCTGTGTGTGTGCGCTAAGTTGAATGGAAGCTTTGGGCTTTTCTTTCGTGAAGGAGGGGTGTGTTGGAACGTTGAATTTGGTCATGCAGCTGACGCTTTACCCTCTAACACACTCCAAACAGAGCGGACAGATGGCCGGCCCTCAGGAAGGGCTCGGGGCACTGGATTTGCTCTCAGACCGTGGGAAAGTCTTTGGCTGACTTCACCTGCTCAGGGAGCCAATGTGACTGGATTAAACGGCAGTGAAAGAAGTGAGAAATTAAAACTAACGTGGACTGCAGTGCACAAGGCTTTGTGCAAGTGCAAGCATTTGATTATACCTTCTTTTCTTTCTTTTTTTTCCTTTAATGGGCCTAAGAGAAAGAGACGGAAAAAATTATGTACAATTTTTTTTTTCTCCCCCTAAGCAGCAAAGATGTTAAACATTATTTTTGCTTCTTCTGTGTTTGTGCAAATGTAGACAGGGTGGATGGGTTCATTCTATTTTTTGCATGTGTCTTTGTAATCCTAATTGGAAACAGTCGATCCTCAGTTCGTGGGGACATTAGACATGATGTTTGGCCATCTCACTCTCTGCTTTTGATTCTCCCCGTCTCAGAGAAGCAGACATGAGCGCACTTTGATTTATTAGTATTAACAAAGAATGGGGGCCTTGTTAGGCTTTCATCTGATTGATGTTGTGTTACATGTACACTTCAGATTCATACTCAGAAGAAACCACAGGCCGTGCATTTAATTGCTCATTAATTAACAGTTTGAATGTGCAATAAAGTTAGATGGATGACTTGCACCGAAACGTCTGTGTTTTGCTCGTTTCGGTCTCAACGCTGGGATCTATGAAGATGCCACTTAGAGGGAGGCTGACAAGTGTGAAACCTCATCCAAATGCATTATCAGTAAGAAAAGCAGAAACCCCCCCCCATCATAATGATCAGTGTACCATGAAGTCCAGACAGGTAGCTCTTTATTCACCACTCAAGGATTCCCCCTCTGTGATTTGATCTTTGAGTGCAGATTTCGGCGATTTAAAAAAAAACAAAAAAAACACACACTGATGCTAACAATCAAACATCGGCCATAACAGTGTTTAATATTATTTTTGAAGGCTGAAAGTTCCCATAACCGTATACTCATATTTAACATTGCTGTGTGTGTTTAGTAAGATTAGTCACTGGTCATTTATTTGCTGTCATTTAAAACATTAGGAAGGAAAAACAGACGTCTCCAAATACTGAGAATAATAACCACAAGTATCTCTAATGGCTGCTGTCGTCTGTTTCACTACAGAACAGCATTATCTTTCATACAAGTGGAGCTGCACAAGAGTTCAGTCTGGGTACGAGTCAAGTGCTCTCCATCCAAGAAGGGAGGGTGTGCATGTAAGTGTGCGTTACTGCGCGCGGGGCGGCTGTCGAGGACTAATCAAATGTGGTTATGCGCGGCGCGGTATAGCCGGTGTTTGACAAGAAATGTGAACTTGACTTTGCAGTGCTTCAGAGACACTTGAGGAATTTGTTGTTTGGAGCTGTTTATTTCTGCTGTGCTCTTCAATTTTAGACAATGGAGAGGGTTTTTTTGTTTGTTTGTTTTTTTGCCACAAACGTTAGGTCACACCGTCGTACATTTGATATTTGTTTGCAGCACATTCCTCCACCAGAGCACTGAAAATGATTCAGTGTCAAAATGAATTTGCTTAGGTTTTTTTTCCCCCCCGTCATCTGTTTTTCTTTCTCTCCCTCTGCTCGACTGTTGTTGCTCTCGACACATGATGTTCCAACTTGGCCTTTTTTTCCCTTCTAATTGTGTGTCTGCGTTCATCTCCTCCTCTCACAGACACTCACTTTATTGTACGACTGCAGTGTTTAACATAAATGCAGCCCGAGCTGCTCTCTGACAGTGGACAGACACTAATTGGGTTACTGGAGCTCGTCCCCCATTCGCTCACTGTATATAAATACACACTAAGAGACATTTTGTGCTCTGGCCTCGCTGACCTGCTCACATCATGGTTTATTTTTATAGAGGTAATTTGCTATTGGCCCAATGGTTTGGTTTCAGAGGCCCACATCATTAATCATGGAGGGCATTACTGCAGCATAATTACACTTTCTCTAGGTGAACCCACAACATTTCCCATGTGTGCTCTCTATCTCCGTCTGTAGTTCAAAAAACACACACACGCACGCACGCAGTCGGGATGTTGTCAACTGCAAAGTATTTTTTCGACACAATAGCACTGCAGAGAGCTGGAGTGCCTGCTCTGCAGTGGTGAAAAACACCAGTGTGTTTCCAGAGAGTCCAGAGAAGTGTAATACACTCGTATAAAATGCACAAGGCAATATTAACCTCATCTGTGAAGAAGGGGCTCCAAGAATAGCTTTAACACAAGTGTGTTAGTGTGGATTGGCTTCTTCTTTTTGAAGAAGTAAAGTTGACAATAATTTAAACCAGGAAACGAATGAATGTATGTGCACGGGTGGGTGGGTGGATGTATGGGTGGGGGGGCAGTTTGGAATCATTGCCAATGCTATGTAACCTCTTTAAGACGATTATTCCACACAAAATGCACCCCCGGGGTGTGTGACACATTTCTGAATGGGCTCTTCCGCGGGATTTAACGGGTTAACAGCAGACAAAGGGAGCTGGGACCATGTAGCCCAGCAGGGGAGACCCCACTGGAAACACCAGGCTGCCTTATAATCCCCGCTCTGTCCCATCCTGCTCGCTCTCTGCCCGCAATCACGGCTGACTGACATGTGCTCTGCAAGGAGACGTGGCTCTGGGGTGAGAGGAGCACATCTCTGCAGAATTCCCTCCAAGACATAGACACACACACACACACACACACACACACACACACTGTCCTCTGGGCTGTGTGAGGACATTTCATGTGTTTCTACAAGCTAATGATGATCATAGGGGACAAATGGTTTCATTCCAAAAGGATGGACATGAACTTTGAGCAGATGCCGGTCTTAACTGTCTTGACCAGCTGCAAGTGATTTCATGCTCCAAGTCCTGCTCCATTATATACATTTAGAAATATCATCCAATAAACTTGGAGGGATTAGAAATGTCTGGCAGAATAAATCCAATGCATAACACAGAGTCGCACACTTGTCAGTGCCACTGGGTTTTGCAGCACATCTTTTATGTGGGCCAGTTACTGGCCTGGCACTCCATTTTTGTAAAATTGAATATTCTTTGAGTGAGCATTTAGATTGTTTTAAGACAAAGGTGAATAACACTGTAAATAACCATGTTTAACTGTTTAAAACATAGATAAATCACACTGAATAGCCGTGTTTAGGTGTTATATAAACAAAGATGAATAATTCTTTAAAGAATTATTGATTTATCTGTTTTATAACAAAGGTAAATAATAATGTTGTGCTTGTTTTCGCTTTCTTTAAGAAAAGACATCAAGGCCAGTAACTTGATTGAAATCAAAATATTTTCGCTTCAATTCAGACAAATTTCAATGATGGACTTGGCGCGTCGCCACACATAGATGTTTTAAGAGTGGAAATATAATTCACCTCATTTGATGTGAATCTGTTTTAGTGCTCAAAACTAAAAAAGGCTATCAAAAAAACCACAAGTAATTCCTATCACTAATTGATGGTGCTGAAATATTGTTGTGTTTTTTGTGGATTTTCTTCACGCTTATCATGTGTTTTGCATGAATGTAAACAAAAAAAAAGGCTTAATGTGAGGCAGTTATTTCAAAGAAAGGCCTGGAATCATTTCCTCATTGGCCAATAATGCATATAAACACTCAGAATTATCGATGTAATCTACAGCAATGTTCTTTATCACATTGGACACCTTATCAGGTTGACTTCTATCTGAAAAACAACGTGATGCAAAGAGAAGTTTGATGTTAAAAGTTGCAGTTTGACCTCACTGGCAGTCAAACGCCGTTAATGATGCAGAGCATGTTGTTGGACCCACTCAGACGGCGCTTAGAAAGTCAATTACAAGCTAATGGCGGCTTTCGTTTGAAGAGAGTCGCTGATTCACCTGCTGATTTACCTGTAACATGCCTCCATTATTAGCCACAATAAGACATGTGAAGACGTTCTACTCTCTGGTACCCAACTGTGAGCGTAAGTAAGGCATCAAGAGCTCAAACGGCCGTTCAAAATCATCAGATATGAATTTGTCAACATTTGCTCATGAGTTTTAACTTATTGACTGGTAATGGTGTGGGATGGTTTTCTAAGAGCCAGTCCCGGCAGTCCCTGTTCTATAGGCACATGCTAATTCACATCATTTCAAGTGTTCTTCCTCCCATTGTCGGTGCGATTGCTTTGATAATGAGACGATGTGCCGAGGCATTATCTGTGAGAAAGCATTTGGTAAGGACACGCTGAGAAAAGGTATCATTACGATAACTGCCTGCGCTGCCTCCTAAATGAGAAGTCATCCTTAATGTTGTCAATTACACTCTGCTTCTCTGGAGAGAGCCACTGGGAAATGATTTGTGCCATATAATGTTTCCTAAGTTTCTTTGAAATTTACTCACCGGTCGTCTAGATCCTTGGAGGCAGACCGAAGCAGAAAACGCTCTTTTAGTTTGGCGTCATTACTCATCTTTGGCTATAATAAGAGCACCGATCCCTCAAATAACCTTCAGGTACCTTATTTCCGATTCGAGGATTTTTTTGGTCACTTAAACTGAACAAATTTTGATCATAAAATGAATCTGAATTGCATTTAGAATAATAATGCAGTGTCTCTGGAGTGTGGTGGAGTAGGCACTTTTAGTTTTAGCTCATCGACGCAACATTTTTGTTTATGCTCTGTATTTAAAGTCAACAATAATGCACTCATCTGTAATAACTTCCACATTAAATGTTCTGCTTTTTAATGTCAAGAGCATTTGTCACCTCACCTCCAATACCGTATGAAAACCAGTAAAGCCATCGTGCGGGACTTCAAACCAACATAATGATTAAAAACATTAGAGCCTTACAGTATATCACAGAAATACTTAGCCTGTTTGAATCATAACTTGGCTGGATATCAAAGCACCTCAAACACCTATTTACATATAATAATGTAGGTGGTTTTTAAAACTGTTTACTATTCTATTGTATTCACATTCGCTTGGACGGCAAACGCTCACCGTATCTTTGTCCGACGTTAATTCCTTTGCGGCATAAATGCTGAACCGTAGGCTCTTTTGTTCCGCCATTGTCTTTGCCATATTGCTAAATCTACTTTATCGGAGACAGTTGTAATTAAAACACAAGGCCAGGTCAGAAGGCGAGGCAACGCGCACAATAAAAGGCTCTCCGTGTTTCCAGGACGGAGGTAGCACACGCCGTCCGATCCATTTTAAATGTCGCTTGAATTCATTTGAAAATGCTCAGGTTAATTAAGAAGATGCATTCCTCCGGCTCGGTGTAATGTCATATCCATCGATCCGTGGAGGTTACTTTATGCACTCATGTGTAAGATACATTTATGTTTTTGAAACGCCGGCGTTTGGAATTCATTAGGTATTGATCCATTTTAGCGACGGTAAAAGCAGAGTCTGATAGAAGCCTTGTCTGAAGCCAGGTAATCAATTCAGCGCCATTCAGAAACAGATGCCCTTTTACTTTGTTATTGTTATGCAGCAACATTTGATAAACCAGCAAAAAAACCTGCTCCTATCTCTATCTCCACGTGACGTGGAGTGTTGTTGTTTGATTCTCTTAAACACCTTTTTTTTTTTCTGTAGAAAAGACAGATGCCCTTGTTGTGTCTGGTTTGTGCCGGTTTTTTTTGTTTTTTTTATCTCAGCATTCTTTCATGTTTGGAGTCTGAATGGGGTTTGGTTGCATGTGCACATCCTCTTCCTCTCACTTCTACACACAGTCTGATTCTTGCCCTCCATTCATCCCTCCTCGCGTGCCGATTGGCTGCCAGTTAGTCGGTGGCAGCCAATGGGCCTCGGTGAAATTCTCAGTGTTTAGTCTGGTGCTAGGCAGTAGGATCAACAGACAGGTGGGTCAAGCAAAGTCATCATCGGCCCGGTTGGCTGCTCTGCAAAGCTCTGTTAGCCTTTAAAGCAGCAGTACACGCTGGTTTAGCTTTCACAGAACATCGAGTCTGTCACCTTTGACAGTTTAGTCCGTTTATTTATTAAAGCGCCACAGTAAGAACATGCTCTTATCACTGAAAATGTTCATTTAGGCACTGAGATTATTTGTAGTTTATTGGCCTGTTTGCAAGGATTTGCATTAAGGATTTCTTTATTGTGCACAACAAAGTAGAGGAAGCAGTTGAGTTCAATTATTGCACACAAGTTAAGAGTTATTGCACATGAGTTAAGTTATTGCACACAAGTAATAGTACAGTAGATTCCTAAAGTATGATCGATAGATATACAGTGTTTATTTATATAGGATTCCCATTAGCCGCAGCCTAGCTGGGAAAAGGGAGAAGCAAATATTTTTAAACATACTTACAGTACAGCTATATACATGTTTATTACTGTAAATATGTACTGTGTTTTTTGCCGTTGAATGAAGATCAAGTGGGAGGAGCCACAGTGAGACTAGGCCTTTGTTAAAAAACATATATATGTTATTGTGTTAGTCCAAGTAAAAGCTAATTTAAATAACACGAAGACATGCTAGTCCAAGTGAATTTGTACTAAATCAAATTTCTCAATGTCAGACTAATGCAACCAGCTAATGCAATTGGGAGTGGAGCTACTACTGCATTCAATCAGACTTGAGTCTCAGACTGGAGCTGACCTTGGCGCTGTGCCGCAGATCTCAGAAATAATCTAAGAAACCAAAACACTGAAGAAAAACATGGCAACATTCTGATCAGTACTTTTTTTTTGACTGACAAGGAGATAGATTTTTTTTTTTTGTGAATGGATGGTAGGAGGACGCTCGACACGCTAACAACTACCTGCGCACTGACTGCATGTCACACTCTGCACTTTCTCCCTGTTCAAAATATTCTGTTCCGAATTTCATTTTTTTTTTATTGTGTTATCCCCTCCCTGGCAAGTCATGTCATGCAGTGAAACGCTACAAAGTGGTTGGATGAGTGTGTCTCTCATTAGAGTGGGCTCTGTAAAGTCCTCCCAGGATTAACCTGTTGACTGTTTTTCTGTCACAGCTTGAGGCAACATTAAATTAATGAAGATAAGAGCTGGCCGAGCCAAAAATAATACCGTGTCTCTGGTGGGCCTGTGGAGCGTGAAACGGTGCAAATTATCTTCCCTCAGACTTTTGGCTGCCACGGCGCGGAGTTTTGGTAAAGATAGCACAAACGTGTCATATGTTAGACTTTAACAAACATCAAATGAGCAGCTCCTGGTTCGTGCGGTACTTGTCTGTTTTTTTTTGGGTTTTTTTTCCACTTCTGTCTAGTTCACAATGGTACATCCCATCCCCCAAGGGAAGTCCTTTACCCCCCACCCAGCCAGCCTCTATTTTGAACTTTGACCCTGGCCTTCTGCCTTCAAGGATATGAAATGACCCTCTCAGTGGGGGAATGTTCTGGAGATGTTTTTCGCTGCGCCTGTTTAACATATGAGTAGCTGACAGGGACTCGCTGCCATTTTGTTCTGAGGTCCCCTATTTAATCTAATTACTATGACGAGCGCAAAGTAAATTATTGCAAGTTCGTTGACAGTGAAGACGTCTCTAATGACTCTTTATTGACTCATAGTGTGCCATAAAGCGGAGGGCTGTGGCATGTAGCGTGAGTGCGGAGGTCAGTCATCTTCTCGGCCAGTTACTGCGCTCATTTTACGTTTAATAAGCACATGTGCCAATTATGGAGAGTGACAACAATGGGCCACGGTGACATTAACATTATTGTTGGTAAGGTGCACTTTATCGCCGCCGCGTCGTCTTTTTCTACACCTGCTAATTTACAGTTAATAGAAATATGAGTCATAACCAACCAGGTTGATGTGCAGGATGGCACGGGCTGTCTGTGTGGCTATATTACCGCCGTAATGTGTTGAATGCACACTATTTAATGAATGTAAATCAGTGTGTGATGGAACCGCTCTTTAGTGCAGCACTATCAAGTCTGAGGCTGCAGGTGTGTCGCTGTCGTTGGCCCGACTGCGGATCAGATTTACAGATTTAATTACCTGAAAAGTTTTGTTAATACAAGCAGGTGTTGGCAACAGTTAATAGTAGGAATCAACAAGCTGCTATACGGATACTACATGATCACATTACACAATTATTTGATGGAGATCCAGATACAATGAGTTTATTTACATTCCAGCCAGCATTGGTTTCATATCTGTGTGTCTATCATATCATAAAAGGAGAATCTTGTGTGTTTGCACCTCACACCTTTGCACTAATGTAATTTTACACATTTATTAAAAAAAAAAAAAGCATATCATCTACCAAGATGTTTGCACCACTCCTCCGCTGCTCGTCCTGGCTGCGACACCGGTCTGCGGCTGACCGTACCGGCCATGACACAGACCGGCCAGTATCGATTTTGGATAAATGTTCTGTTTTTTCTTCATTTTATTGCTTAGATTTTACTGTCTTCTCCAGCCGGTGTAATTCTCTCTCATATGAGTCATGGTGCCGTTACCATTGGGTTTTTGTCTTATTTACCTTTAGTGATTTTCTGAACAAAATGAATCCTTTAATCAACACTGCATGACAAATAGAGCTGTTCAGATACACACATGACTTCAATGTCTTTTACATTTCTTAGATTTCTCATACATACTTGGTTTGTAAGTTTGGGGACTATTTTCATCAACCGTCTCATCGATAATGGAAATAATTGTTAGTTTGGCCATAAAACGTGTGATTCGGGTTGCTAGTTTAAACAACATCTGCACATGTTTTTAGACCCAAATCCACTCTTGCTTCCTGCTCCAGTGGCTCCTCTCCTTCACTCTTGACCCGAGCTGATCAAGTGGCAGATGCTCAGCGGTGTGGTGTAAAACGGAGCGAGAGAGCGTGACAGGCCCTCGGGCCAGAAATTGAAACTTGTGTTTGGTGGATACCTTTCTCCTCAGCGAGGTTCATGTCATACTGTAGGCTTGCGTCATTGTAACAAACCAACAGACTAGGATTTGTACTGCACAAGTAATACATGCGGGGGGGGGAACCTGTACGTCTGCTGTTGATGCATGACAGATTCATAGTTTCAGAGTTTATCTACCTGGGAATAATCCCCTTGGTAGTATATGGACAAGTGAGAAATGTTGCTTATGACATAAATCAGTTTGTGTCAGCTGAATGTGTTTTAGAAAACAAAGCATACTCTGTACAAACCTTATTTCTCGTTAGAACTGAATTGAGGAGTAAGACTTTGTCATGGAGTTTTTTTCACGCATCGAGCCTTTTGTATTTGGAGTCTGGCATCTGAGCTGAAATCTTAGACAACCACCACGCCCATAGAGTTGACTTTGGAAGGCACTGAGCATTCCTGCTCGACACCACATTAGCCCCTACTTCTCCCCACCTCGGGGTGCTGGGCAGTCTGCCAGGTAGAGGTTGCCATGGCTCCCAACACCACCCTTTGCACTTACCCCCCACCCCTTCCTTAGGAGGTGCCAGATTTTGGAAAAGGAGGCAGGCCAGGCTAACGTTTTGATTTAGACAAAAGATGTCAGCCGATGTCACAATGTCAGCAGAATACTTAGTGGGAATGCTGTGGCTTTCTGTTAGGAAACCATGTGATCTTTCCAGCCAAGATTTTGGTAAGAGGAGGGCAAGAGAGACACATAGAGGGAGAAAAAGGAGAAACGTTGAATCAAAGCAAATCGTTTTTGTGCACTTTTCTTTTTTCCTCGTGTTTGGTTCACTGAGAACGAGCAGACAGTGAATTTTGAACTCAACCGGTATTGTCAGTGAGCTCGGTGTCGAAGTCTCTCTTTCACTATTACTCACATTAACCAACGCTGCTCGCTGCGTACAAGTGGGTAGAAAGTGTGGATTGAGAAATATTAGGTCTGATGAATCGGAGCATAGTAGAAATCTGGGTAAGTGGGATTTCAACTCTCTTCGTACTTCAGATTTCCTTTTGTCGCACTGCAGCCATTAGGAATATTCCATTGTTTGTGGCTCTCTGGCACTGGCACAGTTAATGGTAGCTGACCGTGGCATGCTTGATTACACTGGCATCCCTCTCAGGCTCTGCTCTCTGCTCTCTGCGGTCTTGGCTAAGTTGAGCTAACCTCTCACCACAGCCACATCGCTGCTGTCCAGGAAGAAGACTGATACGGCAATTCTGCGGGCTAGTTCGGGATAGCAGACCGCGACAGGGATTTTGATTGTTGTTATTACAGACTTAATTTCCTATTTCGGAACTGCTGAGGCATGTGATGCTCCCAGACCGAGGCGCGGCAACTTAAGAGTGTGCAGTAATTAAATATTTTTCCCCATGTGGCTCTGATGTTGTCAGAACAGTTACTGTGTAATGTAATGCTCCTCTTTCTCTTTTCTCACCATCATACCTCACGCACTGTATTTGATAAAGCACTGTAGCTTCTCCTGCACTCTTAAAACTTAATATGTAGTAACTGGCCTGTGTTTCTAAACAACTCTTTTTTTTTCCTTCCTGTTTTTTTTAGAGAGGAGAACAAAAAAAAGTGACCCCAGGCAGCAAAACACCATGACCGGGATGCGTCCATGAAGGGGTAAGTTATCAGTTTCCCCTCTTTTTGGGGGGTGACTCTCAAGAAAGGCTCTTAACACACTCCCTCTCTAATTGTCAGCTGAACTGAACCCACAGTCATTTCAGCTCACTGTCACTGACGTGACCTGTGTGAACACTGGGAAACAGCCACTCTGTCACACACAGTATTCTCTGAGGCGGCTTCAGTGACTTTTTTTAGGCCTTTATTTAATTATTTTGGTACTTTGGCCATAACCACTTGGCACAAACCCGTAGATCCGATCTTGTGGCAAATCTGACCGCACAAGCTCGCTTCTGTGGGTCTCTGTCACTGTGGTGTGAACGTCGTCTTTTAACTTTTTGTTCTGCTGTACAAAACAATCCTGTCAGAGTATTCATTTAAACATTCTTATTTATTGAATCATTTGCTCCTCTAACATGACGATTGTGATGAAAGGAGCCATTTGGGCCAAGAAGAAGATGTTATAGTTTGATTAATAAGTAGAGGAGAGGAGCCATTAGTGAAGATGTGTGCATCCGGGTTGAGGTAGTAGGTTGTATGGTTTAGAATTACACCCTGGGAGTTAACTGTACAACCTTCTAGCTTTCCTTGGAGTACACGTATGACATCAGTCTGTGCAGAAAAGTGCTTTGCTTCATTAGCGGCGTACTCTATGGACACTTTCAGTTTGCATTCCATTTTATCGTGGCTCCATGCAGCTTTACTGGCCCACCTGAGGTTCTCATTTCACAGCTGACCTTTAGCCGTGGTCAGCCAGCCGGCTGCTGCTCAAAACCCCCCAATTAGCGTTAGCTTGTCACGCTGTATGCATTGTGTTTAGTCACAGTAACCACTCTGCATCGATTTCATAACGGTGTCCCTTTAAGTGCAAACCACACAAAGCAAACAAAAGAGCAGTCGGCTGTTTTCCGCAGGCTTAAGTTGTGAAATATTAACTGCTTGGGACTAAGTGCTAATAAATAGACCCAATGACATGTTAAATTTGTTGAGGCAATGCTGCAGTGTTCTGATAATTGAAATTTAGCAACTATGCTTTATTTATTATCCTGTTTGACAGTTCCATTGTCTCCATGAGATGTAATTGTGTGGTGGAACCTATTTCACACATTGAGAGCTGGTGTGTTGTGTGTTTTGCGGCCTGGTGTTGTACCTCAGCCTGAGTCGCCAGCACGGGGCCGTGGCGCCTTCAGAGTCAGTTTGCGTATACGTGCTGCTGTGTGCCAAGATGTTATAATTTACAGATGGTTCAACATAAACACAAAGTATGAAATATAGTAATCATAATAAATCTGTCTTGTTCTGTTTAACAGATGCTTCCTGGTGACTGTTTGTGCCCTGCGGCTTTCGCAGGACTGCCATTTGCACATTATATTTCTGATATTTTCAGCAGCTCGGCTCGGATACATTTCTCAGGGATTGTGGAGCTTTGATTATTACACGTACAATTATTTAAGGCTGCAGACTGCTTCAGTAGAGCTCAGCAGTTTTCCAGGTCACCCAGCAAGGGAGAAGCGTGAGTGTTTATGCAATGCTTCTGAGCCTTGTGATATATTGTCCACAGCTCCATACAATGAGCATTTGTAATATGAGGTTTAGTTTCAAGTTGAAGCTTGACTCGGCGACACTGAGGTCTGTGTTTACTGTAAGACTTGTCCACTGGGCTGAATGCATATGGCCTCATCTCTGTCTGGCACGAGGCCACGGCTTGTAAAATGACTCCAAAGCAGCACACAAGAGAAAAATGGCCGGATAGATCAGCCGAATGCAGCTTGAGTAGGTAGCGTTGTAATTTCTGCTGTAGGTCTTTATCGTTGTGACAGTGCTTTTTCAGTTTGATGGACGACACTGCGTTTTGCTTTGTTTAGATCCATGGCTGCATACGCCACCTTTTTATAACCTTTGTCATTTATCCAATTAGCTTTTTGCTTTCAAGTGGTTAAGACTGCATCATGGGTTGTTTTTTTTTTCTCTAGCGTTTGATGCTGAGAGTTTCCAATGAATCATACTAAACCAGATGTTATACTTTGAAATATCAAACATTTGATCACTTAAAGTAATCTCCAAAGGCTGTATTTAATTACTTTCCCTTCTGGTTAAGGAATTATTATACATTTGCTTTACAATACTAATAAATAATAAATAATTAATTTTACAGAAGTAGTAAATGTAAACCAGTGTTTCAGCTATTTAAAGGAACTGACTTGAGTCCGATTTAGATATAATCAGTGACATTAATTGGAAAGTGTTTGGGAATCAGATTAGGATTAAACAAAATCTCATTCCCTCACTCTCGTTCAAGGCTGGATATCCTGCTCAGATTTGCATCAGCAACAGAGTCACTGGCATCAAACGAGCTCTCGTCTGGAGAATCCTGGTGAATCCCAGGAAACCCAAGAACTTCCTTTTATCTCCTATTTTTGCAACGACAGTGTCAGGACGATCTCGGCCGCATCAGCAGGCTTTTAAACTGCGGCGCTCTGACCCACTCGCTGTAAATAGTCGGAATAATTGCTGCGAGGCAAAGCGGAGGGGATGTCACACATCAGCCCACTTGAAATCATGAATAACTTTGGGCAGATTTAAATCTGGTTGCTTGATTGCACTTTTAATTTTTAGTTTACTTCAAGATGTGAACTGAGAGAATCTAGTTTGTTTTAAGAACTGCAATTTTGTCGTCTTCCCTCACCTCTGGTCTCTAATCCTTCCTCCAGATGTGTAGAGGAAAGCCAATCCTGCTGCCTCAGCCCTCTGCTGTCCAGCTGCCCCAGCAGTGCGGCTAAAAGTCATTGGTTCCAGCTGGGCCTTCATTTATGGGGATGGTTGAACAAATAAATTATGGGATTAGATAGGGGCAGTTCAGGCCACTGATATTTTTCTTCTTCTTTTTTTGCACGGGTCCCTACTGCTGTAACAGCCTCTGTATGGAGTCGGTTGGCCGGGAGCCTCAAGGTTCTTCAGCTGACTTTCATAATTAATAAAATAAGGGTTTTTCCTTTATTGAACTTGGCATGCTGCAGTCCAAATTATGTATATCCGAGAGTGCTGGCAAAGCTTTGTAGCTCCACAGTGAATCAGTGTCACCTTTACGGCAAATTCTATCATTGAAGCTGCATTTCATAGTACTATGTTCAAGTTATACATCTCACATGCCTCATTTCGACGCTTTCTTAATTTAAAAAAAAAACACTTACATATAATAAACATTCTTGAATTAATCATTTCAAAGATTTTTTTCTTCATCCTTGGCCGGGTGGAAAATGCATTTCACACTGTACACTGTGATTGCATTGCAAATGAGGTTTTTTTATACAGCGGAACTGACCGAGCACACTGCGGTTGCACACTCTAATACTCTCTCTTCCTCAAGTTTTGGAGAGCCACATTAATCTATCACAGGCAGTGACACCCAGGCACACAAAATACTGGTAGAATCAGCCGACTGCATCTGTAACCGGTCTGAGAGCGGCGATTGGCTCGTCGCTGCTGACGTCACAGACGGGCGGAAACCTTGGTAACAAATTGTCTGAGGCCAGAACTCTGTCAGTTCTGGCCACATCGTTACTTTAGCTCCCCAACTCATAAAATCTCACTTCCTTATGAAAGCGAGGAGCCCCGGGCATTATTTCCTCCCCAGGAAACGTGTTCCCTTAATGTGGTGAGGTTAATGGCAAATGAATAATCATAACACACCAATGGCAGACGGGGGTTGTCATTGATCTGTCTGGAGTCAGCCCCTCTCCGCCTGCTGCATCAGCCACTCTCCTCCTATTGATACGCTCTTGCCCCTTGACCCCTGGGACAGATCAATGCCATTGATTGGAGAAGGGCAGGGACAAGGGCAAGATCTGCTGACTGGCCCGACAGCTAGTGTGACAAGACATGATCGTCATTAATGTCCCGCTGGCTGGCTGGCTGGCTGGTGAGGCACTGTGCATCACATATTCCCTGCGTCCCACTCCCCTCCACCCCTCAACCATCCTTCCTCCACTCTCCTCGTTCACCCCTCCTACAGCTGCTTCTCCATGTTTCCATTCTGTGCTGCTCGCGCCGTGACTGCGATAAGTCCATTGTTTGGATACCTGTGTGATGCCTGTCTGGCATCTGTGGCACAGATATGCATCTCCAGGCTGCATGGAGATATTTTGAGTGCATTGTGGGGAAAAGGAACGGTGTCATCGCAAGTGTCTGCTGCATAACGTCTCTTAGCTCGTTCTGCTGTGCTACTTAACAATCACAATGGAGCCGGTCCTATTTTTGGGGTGCTTTGAAAAGCTTCTTTTTTCTTTCTGTTTTTTTCTTCCTTGGGCATTTCAAAGAGAGTGAATTAGAATCAGCCTCAGCTCTGTCACAACAACTCGGCACTGTATTCTCTGATCAGTGGCAAATCCCGCCCTAATAAGATCTCTGTGTGCCCTGATTGCCGAGTGTGTCGTTGATACATAACAGCGTCTTGATTGTTTATCTGTCAGTGTTTGCAGTTTCTTCTTGTGGATCAGTGGCTCTCGTCTAGACAAGAAACGAAGAGAGCAAGTGTGTGCGTGTGTGTGTGTGTGTGTGTGTGTGTGTGTGTACGAGGAGGGGTGATGGGCGTAATGCGGCGACAGCTCCAGACTCCGCAGTGACATGGCTGTAATGGAGCTGATTGATCACCTATATGGCCGCCTGCTGGCCCCGCTGGCTTTAGCATACAGCATTTTCCCAACCCCCTCCGTCTCTGCGTCACTGCCGCCATCACTGAGCCAATCTGAGGAGACCAGCCATCCCCCATAGACTTCAACCTGGCCACGGTTTTGACATTGGCTGCAGGATTTACTTCGGCATGTTTTGGGCTCGTGGTTGCCCTGTGTGTGTGTGTGTGTGTGTTTTTTGTAGATATTTGCAGGATGGAATTGTCGCGACGCCATTGCCGTCTGTGATGAAGTGACATTTTCCAATTCAGCCCTTTCTATACTGTGGCGGAGTTAAAAAGTGGCTGTTTTCCATTTGAATTAAAGGGCATAATCAATCAATGATAACATTTGCAGATCTCTTTCCCTGCCCCCTCTGTCACACAGGGTCATAACCCTAATCTATCCAGGGTGTTGAAACTGATTAAGAACTGAGATTAGAGCAAGGCGTCAAGGGCAGAACCCATTCAGAATGAGGGGAAAAAAATGTCTTCTATTCGTTTTTTTTCTGCTGCCTGCATTCGACCCGCCATTTCACAACCTTCATATACATACAGTATATAAATATCCAGCGCAACATTTGTATTATCTGGAAATGATAATGATATTTGGTTGCCATATCCGTGAGTGAGACAGCTGTGAAACATTAAAACCTCACGGTTATTCCCACAGGGGATGTTCATGTGAAACATGTTTTATTTTAAGGGGAAAAAAAACATTTATTCCTTTATTTATCTACTTAAAAATAAACATTTTTCAACCATCCTTTGTTTTGTTACCCTGCAAAACATGACGTGACATGTTTCTGTAGGTGAAGGCCATTGGTGTCTTCTGTGGCGTTTACCTGGACAGTTATCTAGATAGTATAGACACATTTTGGAGAAGATGTTTCGTACATATGTATAGTGCATTTTGTTTCCTTTTAAAATCCAGTGTGTGAGCGGCCGCGTGCTCCTGCCTCTTGCTCCTTTCAAGTCTTGGTCATAATATTGTGACAGCGACTCGATGTGATCTTACTTGCGCTGACCATATCGCTGTCTCTGTGACCGTGTGTGTGTGTGTTGAGCTGCTTGAGTGTCGCTGTCCTGTGTCCTGTCTCTCCCGCTCAAGCCGGGGGTTTCTCCTTCTCGATTTGTTTGTTGTCACTGGTGCACGAGCTGCTCGTTCCGTCTGTGCGAAGGTCCCCGTTTGTGTAGCGTCTGTTTCAAATGACTCAATTTCGTAGCGGCGGCGTAATCTGTTGATTAGTGTGGGAGATTTGTTTTCTTGTTTGTTTCTACACACGAGCTGCATTCATGTTACAAGACACTCGGATCTCCCTCCCATTATTGCTTACCACAACTGCAATGTGAGTGTTTGCGCGCGCATGTGTGTGCATGTGCACGCCACCGGAAGAAAAAAAAGAAAAAGAAGAAGAAGAAATTGATCAGCACAGGGAGGAACGTGTTCACCAGCAAAGGCTGGATGGAGGGTGTGAGAGAGGGAGAGGGAGTGGGAGAGAGAGAGAGAGTGAGAGGAAGAGCGAGGGCTGTCGCTGCAGACTCCTGCTGCAGTATCTCACTTTGGGCAAGCAGCTGCAGACAGGGAATAACAGACAAGCAAGACAAGCAGACAGGTACAGAACTGGTGTGATTGGAGGGAGGGGAGGGGAGGGCAGTGGATGCTGAGAGAGGCAGGGTGTGTTGGGGGTGGAAGGGTCAAATGTGGACGGGGTTGGTGCATGTATGTTTGGCACATGTGCAATGATAGTGGCAGGTGGAGGCAAGCGGATGTTTTTGTTTTGTTTTTGTTGTGTGTGTTTTTTTTCCCTCCCCCTGATGATGGCACACTATCGTGTTGGACCTGTGACGATGTAGGAGAGACATGAAGGGGGAAAAATAAAAGTGTGTGTGTGTGTGTGTGTGTGTGTGGGGGAGAGTGTAGATGACAGTGTCACGACATGGCTGATGTCCCCGTGTCTAGAGCAAGGGGAAGGAAAGGCGGTTGGATGGCGGTGGGAGGGCCTGGGGCGGAGGCGGTGGTATGATGCTGACAATGCAAGCACTGGGATGGAGCGATGGTCTGCGCTGAGGGAAGATGGTGGTGATTGTGGTGGTGGTGTGTGGGGGGTTGTTGTCCCACCTCACTGACCTGCGTCTGGCTGCAGCTTCTCTTGGACACCTCGGTTCCTGCTTCGAACCCTCACCTCCCCACCTCCTCCTTCTCCTCCTCCCGTCTCTTTCTTTCTTTCTTTCTCTCTTTCACCACCAGTCCCCGCCCCCCTTCTTCCCTTCTTCCGCTGCGCTTTCTTTTTTCACCCCTCTGTTCTTCCTCAGCCTCAGCTCAGAGGCAGATAACAAAAGGCGTAGTCGGTGGCAGACAGAAGAGTGAGCGCGCGAGGCGGCGCGTCGGGTGGCACCGAGCATTCATTTCCGGAAGCCTCCACTTTGCCTGGCGTTCCCCAGAGAGAAGGAGACAGTCAGAGACGTCTATCTGATTTTTTTTTTTATTCCTTCCTTAGTGTGAGGGGAGGAGTTGTAAGGTGGGTGTTGGGATGGGAGGGGGTGGTGTAGTCACTGGTACATGACAGGCAGAAATGACATGGGAATGTTTTCAGTGTTACTTTACTGTAACCGTAAATTGCACCTGAAGCTTTTTTGTCTCATTAAATCTCGCTTGCGTTTGACACTTAAAAACTTATGGCGTGCCCTGCAGAGTTCGGCAGGTGGGTGGGTGGTGCAGGCTCTGGCACCGCTGTTGCAGTCAGTGGTGAAAGTTGAAGGGGGTGGGGTGGATGGGGGGTTTTGGGGGAGGGGGGTTTGGCGTAGTAGGGGGTTCACAAATTTTGGAGACATCTTGAAAACCTATACCACTGGTGAAGACGAGCCTGTTTGATCTGCTTTTGCTTTAATGTGGATTTTTCCTCTGCGATGTCACAGCTGTGCCAAGAGCAGCTCACAGCTCTTTTTCCCTCTCTTTTTTTTGTTAATATATATATATATTAATTTATTAACATGTGACACATGTGCACATAATCGGCGCATGCCCCTGCGGTGGAAAGCCAGAGGCTGAGGCTGCTAGGAGGCTACGTGCCTTCATCAGTCAGTGCACACAGGCGGACGGTCCAACAGACGGTGGTCCTGCCGTCCTGGATGTGAGAAATGTAGACTGGTGATCAGCCGACGCTCTTTAGGACAAAGGGGCGAGCCCGGCTCGGTGGCTGGGGGCTTTTTCCTCTTCCCTGCACAAAGGCTAGTTAGCACAGAGCAGGCAGTGCAGGCTGGTCTGTTTGTCTGATCCTCTGTCTCTGCTTCTGTCTGGTGAAGATCATCAAAGTCCGTCTGTCTCCAGCAAATGTCCATCTAATTTTTTACCTCTTTGTCTTCCTTTGTTATCTCTTTTTTTTTTTCGATGCTGCTGTCGTTATCTCGTGTCCTGTGGTATATTGTTACGTGTCAGCGTTTTGCCTGAAAAACATGTTTCTACCTTTGCATGTCTTTGTTGTGCACAGGAAATCGACCTGAGCCTTCTGAGCAAAATAAGTTATCCTGCAGGGGAGGACGTGGAACAACAGGGGACCGTTTTCCTCTGTCCAGGGCACAGGGCTGTGTTGTTTTCTGGTCCATGCCTCACGAAAGATAGACACCTTGTGGCCGTGGGTGCCTGTGGGCAGAAATTGGGTACCTTTAAGTGGCAGGGGGTGGAAGAGACAGAATATGTGTGTGTGTGTCTGTGTGCATGAGGCAGCGAGAGAGCGAGAGGGAAACGTGTCAGTGCCACTTGGTGCCCTGCAGCTGCCTGCGGCTCCTCTCACTAGACTTTGTCGTACTTCACCTGCTCCCTGAGACCCTAACTTGTGAGCTCTCTTGATAAAAAATCACGGGTTAGGCTCTTGGGACGCGGGCGGAGGGCACAATCGACTTCCTACCGTTACGTTCCCAGGGCGCAGTGGGAAAGAAGCGGCCAACTGATTTGCTCTTACAGAATGCACTCGTGGCAGGGGACGACCTAAAGAGAAGGAAGAGGAAGTGCAGTATAGATCAACTGTTTGTGTGAGATTTGTGTTCCGCCGTCGGACGTTTGTTATTAAGCGTTAACGAAACAGCATTGATGGAAATGTATAATGCGGCGATGTGCATGTTTTTCGTGAACGCGTCAGTGTCAAAAAAAAAACGACATTTCATCGAAATCATCGGCGTGCTGCGCTGTCATCCAGACACCGCCATGTCTTCTGTGTTGAGTGGCTTTAAAGCAACATGTGATGTGATTAGGAATGACAGACCACCACCGTCCACTCCAGACCACCACACCCCAGACTTGTGTTGATTAACCCCTGTCACCGCCACTGTACCAATACGTCTGAGCCGCCATTACCGAGACTGTGGCTCTGAACGTGATCAATGCAGCTCCTGTCTGACACCACAGCAGCAGCAGCAGCAGCCTCACACTGACGCCTCATCTGCTGCTGTCTCAGTGTAAAACGCACACTTTTGTAGTTGTGTATGGGGCAGTTCTCTCACCTCATCGCCTCACAAGTCATTTATTTACTCCGCATTTCCACATTCGACGTCAGAAAGTGTCAAACGTTGTACTTAAAATATTGATTTCACAATGAGTATATAGCCCACTATAAGAAGTCCCAAATGTTTTTACTTTTGGTAAACCATAATTAGAGTTTTGTTTTTTTTAATTATTATCACCAGGACGGGACACAAATTCATTTTCCCGGTGACTTAAACGGCTCAAATAATTTTACTTGTATGCCTATAATTATTTTTGCATTACGCCTATGATGCATAATGTATTTATCATTGAAACTCAGCAGACAGATGAAATCTGGGTATGGATATTAAATCACTGGCAGAGCGAAATCCTTCAGTATGTCAAAGGAAATAAATGAACAATATTTCTGTAGGATTTCTTTTTGTTCTTTACCTTGTGATTCTGGTTCATGATCGAAATCGATATTCAACGTGGAGTCGCAGGACGAAAACTATGGACTTGTGTCTATAGAAGTGTAATTAGAATAGATTAGGCCTTTTCCTTTATGCTATATTGAATTGTATGAATTCATTCATCATTACAGTATGACCTGGTTTTTAAACTTTCAAATTTACCCCAGGCAGCATGCTTTTCTAATTTCTTCTAAATTACCCATATTAGGAATGCAGTAGAAAACAATTGATTTTCTCTCTAATGCCCTCCTCTCCATCTTTCTCCCACTCTCCCTAATTGTGTTATTTTTTTTTTCTCTCTCTCTCTCCTTCTCTCCCTCTCTTTCTCTCTCTCTCCTGCCCCTTTCGTCTCCCCATTTGGCTTTGTAGTGAACAATGCTGATGCCAACTAATCAGTCTGTGGCTGTGCCACAGAGCCCCCCAGCAACAGCTGAAGGAGTGCCATGCCCCATGAATACCAAACAGGCCAGGCACAGTGCGACAAGTGCTGAACAGTCAGACGCAGCACAGCCAGAGCAGAGCCGGTGCCCACAAAACAGCCAGACAGTTTTATTAGGGTCTGTCTGACACGCAGCAAAAGTCTGGCAGCACCCGAAAACCCACTGATGAAATCCCCAGCAGTAACAAAGCAGCATGCACCAAGCAATCCGCCAAGGATCCAATAAATATCACCCTGTAAAAAAAATCAGCTCCCGGCTGTATGGGGAACACAAACTTTGTTCCAAGTCAAACGAGTTCACTACAGACAAACTGCTAAATTGATCTCCTTTGTGGCAACAAACACACACACACACACACACACACACACTCACATAGCATCTGACAGAACAAAAATAAAAACAAATAAATGGAGAAGTTGTACAATTGCATCTCTCACCTTTTTAGAAAGTGAGGCGCGTTAAACACAGTGACATGTTTTCATTATTCATTCATTTCGCAGTGAAAATCGAGCACAATGGGGGGAAACTTCCTCCCTCATCGTATTCATGTCGCCGCAATTATGCGTCCAACGTGATTAGTGAAGTGTGAACATGTGATACAGCTCATGTATGGAATGAGAGCGCGGGCAGTGCTTTTGCCTTTATCTTTTTCTTTTTTTTTTACATAATAGTACACATTCATCGTAGACGTGCGTAGACGGGTTGTCAAGGTCAAGTTATCCAAGTGCGGTGTGAAGCATTAGCTCTTCTTTTTTTTTTAATCCTTTCATCAAAGCATTTATCCGAGTATATAATCGCTCATTGTCTTTCTATCTATTCATAAAAGACCACATAGCTTCACGTAACTAATGCAGCGGGTAAACAGTGTGTAAACTAAACGGCAGGCAGCCTGCGCTGTTGGCACTCGCCTGGTCTTCAGGTTGCTGTGGCAAAAGATCGATTCAGACGTTGAATAGGTGCAGATAAACCCAAAAGGCTCCAGCTGATGGAGACCAGAGTGTGTGTGTGTGTGTGTGCGTGTGCGTGTGCGTGCGAGAGATTACACTCCATTGTTGAGAGGTGGTCGCGCCGCCACATCGCTCCACGATGAAAGACACGAGAGCAGATTAACATTATATCTGCCACATTTTTGGATTTGGACCAGGAGCTGACATGGAAATCAGACGGATTTAGTGAATTAGACGGCTTCTCTCTTCTTCCCCTTTCTCTTGCATTGATTGTGTGTGGTTGTGTGTGCTGAAGAAGCTCAGTGTTCAGAGGATCTCTTATCGCAGGCGGTGGGGGAAGCAGCACAGTGTGTGTGTGTGTGTGTGTGTGATGTGATGAGACGTCAGGTGTACCTGATAGTGGGGCAGCTTGGAATGGAGGGGGGGTGGGTGGTAGAGAGGGGGGCGTCTGAGTTTCCAGACACTGCGGCAGGAGGCCAGACAGTCACCTGAACACACACACACATTAAAGTAAGCTATGATACCACACGCGCACAGTGCAAAGACATGAACGCACACACATTTTCTACACAAAGCCCCCCCCCTCAGTCTGCGCTAAATCTAAATCTGTTTTGTTTCTAATTCAATCAAGGCCATAAATCGCTTTGCCACTCATAACGTAATTATCCCCGCGCACCGACGTGCGCCGCACAAAAGTTTCTCTTATTATTCTCAGGGCGACGGAGACGAGAGATAAACTCCATTAACTTCCGTCAGATTACACAGTAAGTGCTGTGGGAGGCGGCGGCGGCGACTGCTCTTGAAAGGACGGCGGAGCCGCGCCGAGACCCGGGCGATCTTTCACTGTGGGCCTGTGGGCACGGGGCGGGAGAGCGGGAAAGTGAGGCTGATGATTGAAAACTAAACAACAGAAGCTCAAAGGGAGCCGACCGGTGGCCCAAAGGTCTCGGCAGCTCGACGCTCAGGCCTGATGCGTTCGTGTGGAAAAGGTTCACAGTATTTAAGGGGTGTTTTCCCCCCCACGCTGTCCTCCTGGCCCTGCTCCCTCACTGGGTCCCGTGTTATCTCGCCTCCTCTGTCTGATCTGTGATTCACTTCAGAGGCGTTGCCTGGGAAACCTCGTATCTGGCGAGCAGCCTGATGGAGTTATTGAACTGAAACTGGCTGGGATAATTATGCTCTGTCTCGCAGGTTGTTGGTCCCAGTCGCCGGACGGCAAACCTGCAGCCTGTCGCTGGCCCGCCGCCGTCGCTTCAAGCAACGCTGGTTGTTGTCCAATCAGAGTTTGTGTACACCGATGCTGCATTAGTGCCGCCATTTTGAACGAGGGGACTTCTGGTCAAACCTCAGCCTCATTACACAGCTATTCTTCTTAGGACACTGCATTGACTTCCATTCGTTTGGGCAGCCAAGACAGTTAATGCCTAACCCTAAGCTTAACTATATCCACAATTAAAATCCTCACTCATGGTCCTTAAAAGGTCCTAAAGAGACAACAAATAAGCACACACACACACACACACGTTCAGCAACCGTTTTACTCGTGTCATTGTCACACTTTCCCCCGGTGTGTCCTCAGGTTCGTCTTCTCAGGTCGCGCGCACACACAGGGTTCACGCGTGATTTCACTTTCATTGTTTCACCGGTGGGGTGGGGGGGGAATGAAACAACAGACGGTGTTATTATTATTATCATCGTACACTCACAAGAAGTCGAGTGTGATGTTATCAGGATGATTGTGGATGAATGGTTGAAAACACTCCTGTGATTACATCTGTGGGTTTAACGTTCTTATTTCATGCTTTAGAATGTTTACTTAAAAAAATTGTGCGTCCTTTGTACCATTCTAACAGTTTTGTGGCACTTTTTGTTAATGTCAGTAACAACTAAATTTGTATTTGTGAGCTTTTGTGTCGAAGCTTACGCATACGAACCAAATGAAGGCAGATTACAAAAACAAAAGGCTGCACCGGTTCATGTTTAAGTATTAAAGCATATTTTTTACAATTATTAAGATAAAAATGACAGGAAATGTTCGAGTAATTGTTTAACACCTTCTGCTGCACTTTTCACGTTTCAGGTCCTCTACGTCGGTCAACCCTCGTCCACCGTCTATTTACCACATGAATGCTAATCTGGTGTCGTTATCTCTTCTGCTGTAGGTGCCCGGGCGGGCGGCCGTCTCTCCCTCACGCACTCGGAGGTAAGACGAGTCACGCGGCTCGCCAAAACAAAAATCTAAACACCATACTTTGCAAATCGTCTTTTTTCTTTCTTTCTTATTTTTCCCCCCATCGTCTGTAGCAGACGCCAGAAGGAGATAGTGTTTGGGTGTACGACTGCCTTGTTTTCGCTCGCGCTCTCGCGCCAGACGTGTGAGTCAGTAAAAGTGTCAGACTGCCTCGTAACAGACGGCGCGTGCAAGATAATTAGCCCGGAGTCATCTGGAAGCAGCGCAGCTCTGCCCAGGTGCCCACTGTGCACAGAAAGAGACCAGATGACCTTTTACTCAGCTCCATCCCACTGCAGTCACTTAAAACAGTGATGGATGTTTCCCTCAACACCCCGCTCCTTACTAGCCTTCACCCCCTTCCTTCACCCTCCCCACTCTCTCATCTCAACATCCCCCCCTTCTTCTCTGCACCGCTCAAACACCACTCTCGCCTTAATTTGTCCTCTCTCCACTCTTTGTTTTTTCTCCCGTCCTTCTACAGCCTCCCATTCTCTCTGTTCTTCCAGTGCAAGGAGGAGGAGGAGGAGGAGGAAGAAGAAGAAGGGGGAAAAAAAGGTGGATGGTGGCGAGGGGGGAGTGAAGAGAAGTGGAGGAGGTGTTTCCAGCCAGACTCAAGCTCCCTCCCTCCCTGCAGCTCCTCATTAGCATGCTGCGGCCGTTGCTCAGGTGACACGGCCGCTGGATTAGGTCCTGCCTGCAGGAGCATCAGCAGCAGCGCGGCGGCGAGTGGGATAGCAGGTAAGGACAATGAGAACAGGAGGGGAGGGAGAGGACGAGAGGCACTTACACGCCGTGCACACACACACTTAACTGTGTGTTCAGGTTCAAGTCCAGCCTCCCACCTAAAGCCATACACTTAGAGACTGTGCACGCGTGTGTGTTATTGTATTCAGCATAATGGTGCTGCTAGTGCAGTTTTATCTGTGTTAATAAAACACAAATCTACAAAAACTTGTTTTTTTTTTTACACTGTAAATATTGATTTCAATAAACGTCTGTTGTCGACAATGCTCTGTGTGTGTGTGTGCGCGCTTATTTTGAAATCCGGTGTTTTATTCCATGTAAACAATGAATGAAGGAATCCTGCAGTTTCCTCTCAAAATATTTCCATTGTTTTAACGTGTGAGTTTTTTGTTATGTTTTTTTTAATTCCCCCATGATATGAAGGATATTAGATTTGTTGCCTAAGGCAACAAAGGTGTATTAGACAAATACTCATACTGTCGTTAAGTGTGTGTTTGTTTGTGTGTGTGTGTGTGTGGGGGAGAAAATGCATGAAACAGGAGAGATTGTGTGTGTGTAGGTGTGTTCTTGTTTGCTCCATTTGTGTGTGTGTGTGTGTGTGTGTGAACTGGAGGCAGACTGTGTGTGTGTGTGTGTGCTTTGGGGGAGCAGTGCAGCCAGGCTGCAGATATCATCCATCTCCCTGTCACCGGCCCAAGGGCTGCTGGGAAAGTGGCAGACAGCTCCCCGGCACTGACAACAGAGGCTGCATCCTAATTTTCCAACACAGAACGCTTGCAGGAAAGAGAAAGGAAAAAAATGGGGGAAAAAAAAAAAGAAAACACGTGCTGCTCCTCCCTCGCCACCCAGTACGGAAAACCATTAACCCTGCAATGTGGGAACAAAGCACACAAGCTCAGCCGGGGCCACCGCTGCCTATGAGAAGCTCCACATCATCGTCCACGTTATATAAAATATCCCGTGCATCTCTCAGACCGGACTGTGAAAAAACAGGCTCAGAAAGAGGTGTTAAGATCTAATGAGGAGGTCACAGTAGAGTCTCGTGATTTCATTTCATTTGTGAAGCCTCCTTTTTTTTTTAAATAAAAATCCTCTTCACAATAGCTGCTGTAAGTGGATTACATGCTGTCTGGTTAGCCATGACTAATTGTGTTATAAAGCTGTTGTCAGACATTGTGCAGCTTTTGTTATATACTCCGACTCTTTAGATTTCCCATCTCTCCAAGTGTTTTTCCTTTTTTTTACCATCTCTGGTTCCAGGCATCAGATAAACTTTAGTATGAGCATTAAATTTGGCCTCATTAGGATGTAATTTATTGCTCTGATCTTTTTTTTTCCCCCTCCTTTTCTTTTTCATATCGTGCATTTTTGCTGATCAAGTTTGTCGTGCGAGTTTCACTGAGGAAAGAATGGTGACGTTGACGTAACATAATGAATTCTCACGCGCGTCGGCGAGATTTTATGTTACACAATTCATCGTCGTGGACAAAGATATACATATACGTAAATAAATACAACTGTTCAGGACTATTTTCTCAGTCAAGATGATGTGATATATAATTAAATGCACTGTATGTAATAAAAATATAACTATGTAGTTATTTTACAATACAATACACATTTGTATTTTATAATTTCTTTTTTGTAGTGTGTTTCACGCTTTAAATCAAAACAAAACCTACTAAAGACAGAAAGTTATTGCTGAAATACTATGACTAATGACTCTGATGTTTAAAAGTGTGTGTAAACTGATTTGTTTAAGGTGTTTTATTTTTATTTTAAATGACCAAGAATTGTGAAGGAGGTCGGACAAATACTGAGGGAATGGATTTATTTTTTAAATAAATCTGAAATAGTCATTAAGATCCATCAGAAAACACAACTGTCACAGTCATAGCGCTACATCGAATACACAAACATCATTTTATTGATAAAAAAAAAAACAGTCAATTATTGGGGTTTTTCCCTCATTATAAAATCAGCAATGAGTCAATTATTAAAAATGTTTTTTTTCCTTAAATTATGTAATGGATGATTTATAACAGATATGTGCGTGGAAACTGTTGTTATTAAGAGATGTTATTAAGAGAATTGTCAGTTGTGAAGAATTAAGTGCATTTGTTCCGCTGTCACATTGTGAGCCGCTGAACTTGACTCCTGTTCCCGAATAAAAATAAAAACAAACGATTGTTTATTGTAAGGCATTAAATATTCAACCAAAGAAAGTATCCACACAGAAGAGCTACATCTATTAAGGTAGTTTGTAGCTGCTTTTCCTGCAGAATTACAAAACTATAACAATAATAATAATAATAATAGTAATAATAAATGTAAGAAACAGAGGCCTGCGAAACAGAAGGGTTTTTTCACAGGTTCGACTTCAACCGCTGTCACACGTTTAAAAAGCCCATGAATTTATGATCAGAGCTGCGTTGACGGGAGCCTGCGTCACATCTGTGATCATCATCATCATCATCACTGCTGCTGCTGCTGCTGCACCATCAAACACTCCCAGTGCCGAACTAACCGTGCACGACATAATCTATGTTGCTCTGAGCGCTTTCCTCTGTGCACTTTAACATTAACGGTGCAAAAGTTGAAGTGTGACACAACAAAGCTGCTCCAGTCGGTGTTTTACATTTCAAACATCGACACAGAATGAGGTTAGGGAACTGACGTTTACTGTCGGAGGTAAAAACCCTTTATTTTAACATCACTATTCAAAATTTATTCCTAGTATAAAAGTGTGTAACTCACTTTAATGTGTTCGTACCATCTCAGCTCAATTGTTTCTGCTGACAAAGGCCATGAGATGCAGCTCAAAATCTACTAAGTGTTCTTACTCCATATATATATACACACAGTATGTACTGTATCTCTATAGATATAGATATAGATATAGGACTTGTTAAATAAAACAATAGGATTGGCCTGGAACCACAAACCTTTACTCCTCTCATCTTCCACATAGAGATCAGAGTGGGTGTCATAGATGATTTATTGTTATAGCTGTGGTCGGCAGGATATTTTTGGGCGTCACTGATCAATAAATCCATAATAACCTTCCAGCAGAAATGTAAATCAAGTGGTCTGAGAGGAAAACGAGACTTCTACAACTCCTCTTCTGCTCTCAGTGTCTGCCCTTTTGGAGGAGAATCCCGGACCGGGATCAAGAAGCGTCAACTGCCTATGCTGCAAAGCAACCTCAAGGAGAAAAAGCGATAAAATGTGTGCAAATATTGACGCATCGTTTCAGAGATGGTGAGATTTGTTTGACGCAAGTGTGTCTGTGTGTGCTCATTCAGAAACACCAGTGCTTATTTGCTTATTTTAACCATAAAAGGGCCAGAAAATGAAAACAATGTTCAATATCTGGCACTTATTTACGTAGTGTATTACCCATTTAAAAAGAAAAACAAAAAGTTTCATGTAAAACAACCAAACACGGTAGTTGTTCACGAACACCAGATTTTGTGAACAGTACAAAACATATTTGAATGTCTCCTCTCTGGTGACAAAGGACGTTGAGTAGCACAAACCGTTGCGTAACTAGGATAATGCAAAGAGCGCAAACTTGTCGTCTGCGACATGAGACTCTGCGATCAACTCGTTTTTCTAACAAACCTGCATACTACAGCTTTAATGTGCTGTTGTTGAATCAATGCTAATTACTGGTTGAATAAAGTCCAAAAATTTCTGTTAAATGACGATACACAGTACAAGCAGTATAGCGCGGTTTGTCCCGGTGTGGTTTGGAACAGTTAGTAGGTAGCTAACTAGCTAGCTAGCTAGATAGATGCTTTTAAACTAGATTTATGTTTTTAATCTGCTTTAATTCATCTGTTAGACTGTTGTGAGATTGAAACACAGATACTTTTGAAAGTTGTCCTGGCACGCTGCATTTTTAGCCCTGTGCTATCGGGAAAAAGTCCAACGGTTTCTGGAAGCTGAGAAGTTGCAGGTGAAAGCCAACACTGTGGTTATTACGGTAATTTCACTCGCACTTTTGCAGGTGGCCGTCGAATCAGCGTCTTTGTCGCGAGAGAGGAGAGAGTTGGAAAAACACCTGTACATAGTTTCCATTCTTTTGGTCAGCTTTTGCCCATTGAACATATATATTTATACTGTCCGTAATTCTTATTTAACACGCAACATCTGCAGTGTTTTTTTCTCCAAAATCAATTTCCATTTTTTTGTTTTTCTTCATTTTAATCTGTAAATGATTACTGACAGATATTCAAAGTTATTCCTGGAAAAATGGTCAAAATCACTTGTTTGTAGGACATTTTGCTGCCACTTTTAAGGTTAAATTAAGCACATTTTGTTACATTTAAATGATATCCCCCTTCTCTCCCTGAAAACAACACCTTTATTTTATTTGGAAGTCAATCCTTTCTGGCTTTGAATATTACTGTAACTGCGTTTTAAACTGAATCAGATCCGGGAATTTTTAGAGCTTGAGTTAATTTGTGTGGTCTCTATATCCTGCACTATATTTATTTATATACAGTATTATATAACTATACATATATATATACATATGTGTATGTATGTATGTATGTATATATACGTATATATATATACGTACATATATATATATATATATATATATATATATATATATATATATATATATATATATATATATATATATATACATATAGTAGACATAATATTTGACTTTGCCAGAGGAGACCAAACTACATCACATACCAAACTGAACCAAACTGTACCACAGGGTTAAATGGTGTATAATATTGTTCTGACAAATGAGTGTCACTCAGTCAATTCCCGGTAGCAGCAGTGAGAAAAACACACACCACGCTGCATCTTCATCCTCTAAATAAACCAGAAGAACTGCGTGACCTCAGTCAGTTTCTGCTGACACGTACCAAATGCGGGCACGGCGAATGTGATCGTTTTGCGGTTCGCGTCCTCTATGTTTGTCGTGCTGTAAAACATGAACTCTATAACCAAGTGCACATGTGATGGAGCCGGAGTCGACAGACAGCTGCAGTCGCTGCTGCTGCTGCTGTGTCATTACGACTTCAAACGAGGGGAACATTTCCACGTCTTTGCCTTTTATGAAGGAGCCGTTCTCCGGCTATTCCCACATGGCACATGAGTGAGAGCGTCATTATCACAGTTGTTATGCAGGAGTACGAGTTGGTGCTGTCCTCGTGCCAACGTACAGTATACAGGCCTGTGACTCTTTACGCCGGGCCCTCTGGAAGCCTGGGAATCCAACCTCTGCTCGCTCCGAAAGGCGACTTTCTGATTTTCTGATGAGTAAAGTAAACATCATGCTCGTACGTGTTTTCACAATCTGCTGACTGCGTCGTCTGAGTCAAACGGCCTCCGGGAATCTCACAATAAAGGGAGGGGGGAGGAAAAAAAATCTCAATTGTAGCAAATGAGGCTTGAAAACACACATACTATCTCTCTTTCTGTGTGTGTGTGTGTGTGCAGTGAAGTTATAAATACGTGGATATATGAATTGTAGTTTTAACACCTTTTAATATATAATGCACCATATAAAATGTTGTTTAAAGTATAATTTACATCCATGTTTAAGTGATTCCTTGTCTTGTCTGATTACCCTGATTGTCAGCACCTGGTCCCCTTTCCCCTTCTTAAGTTCTTAAGTCACTCACTTGTGTGTGTTTTTCGTGTCCATGTTTTTCGTTACCTTGTTCATGCTGAGAGTGTGGAATCAAGTTGATCTAGTTTACGTTTTCTGGTTATAAGTGTGTTTTTTCACCTTTTCTCTTGCCTTTGGCATTCTTTTATTTTCGTGTTTTTGAATAGCGTTTTCGCTCTTGCCTTCGTCGTTCTTTTTTGTTTATGTTTTTGAGAGAGCGATTAAAGCCTCATTTTTGATTTCACGTATCTGACTCGTGCATATCGGATCCAAGCTCTGTGGTACGAAACCCTGACACAAACATTGTGTGCCTCACTTGGATTGATTTTATGTGAGTTTGAGACCGCTGCTCTAGTTTGTGATATCTGTATCGGGCACTAAAAAAGTGGTATGGTGCCATCGCTACACATAGTCAATCTTTTAATATGCAAAGGAAATTGGGAAATGTGCTGGTATAATTGGCATGTTAGCATTGTTGTTGTGTGCTACTGTGTGTTCACTGCAACATTAGCAAACAGGAAAAGAAGTTTGTTCTAATTATTTTATTCATCCAAGCTCTCCCTCAATAAAAAAAACCTGCACCCGTCCTTTAAAAGAACATACACAACTGTTCTACCTTATTATCACTTTACTTTGTAAATCCACACTTGTGTGCACATGGCCTTTAATTCCCAGAATGCTCTCCTGTGGAAGCAGCAGCCAGTAAGTAAGGCTTCAGGAAGACGACGCCTTCTCTCTAAATTTAAAAACCTTTCTCTTAAAATAAAGATTATAGTTAGAATAGTGGTTGCACAGTTGGAGAATTATGTTTTTTTGAATTATGTCATAGTTTAAAAGGTCTACAATGACTGTATTGGAGTGATATCGGTATCAGTATCAGACATGAAAAACTCTCTACTTATAATATACTTTCTAATGGTGCTGAAAACACAGCGGCCCTCTTTCTCTTTTCTGCTTCTTTCTGGTTTTGCAATATTCTAATAACGGTGCTGTAATTACGTTACCCACAGAGGTAATATTATGCTTCATTTCTGTTCACATACCTTATCCAGCGCTATCAGTACAAACTGTACTAACATCACAATCTGTTTCCGGACAGTAAGATACCACACCTCGGCTGGATAAACACATCTTTTCACTCGCTGCAGATTCTGTTCCATGTCATTGTCAGACAGCCGGTCTTTCCTTAAACAACTTAAAAACAAAGTAAAAAAAAAACTATTATAAACATTTCAATCACACACTTCTTTTTTCAGTAAAATGAAGTACACACACACACACGCACTCATCCCTGGCACCGCAGCAGGATTTCAAACCCGTGAGTTCCCACACGTCCTGCATCACAGCTATTGTTGGAGAATATTTATTTATTCCGCCCAAAAAAAGTACATCATGACTTTACTGTGAACCTGCTCACATCCTTCAGCCAAATACAATAACACAGCTTTCTTTTTTCATCCCTGAATATTTCAAATGATGACACATGCACTGACAACATTCGACAGAATACAAGCACATATGTAAATAAAATGATGGTGGGAGGTAGCCTAAAACAGCTCTGATTCCACTGCATATGCTCATAATTATAATCTTCTTGGTGTTTATGTACAGGACCGTGTCTAAGTCTTATAGACCACCCATAGATTTAAGATAAGATAAGATAGTCCTTAATTAGGGGAAATTTACATTGTCACAGCAGCAAAAACAGCAAAGATAAACGTCATAAATAATAAATGTGCATTTCCACGTGAGTGAAAGTACAATATAGAGAGATATTAACAATAAAAAAGTTAAAATAAAATGTACATTATAGACAGTTAGCAGAATATACACAATAGGGGCTTGATATTTACAGTATGAACAAGGATTGAACCTGAGAGATGTGCACTTATGTAACTTAAGTAAAGTATATATACTACACGTCATACAGTCCTCTGATAGGTTTGATAACGGTGTTAGTTCTTTTGTATTCCGTTAAAGGCACTTTGAGATTGCGGCTCGTATATGACATAATATGTTCATCTTATGTTAAAGAGAAACAAATTCTGTTGCTAATATTGTGCCCCCTTTTTGATTTTGAGTCAAATATGACAAACACTCCAAAATCATTGTATTATTCTATAACACTGCTCCGTGTATTGTTCTTTTAATTCTTTTTAAATGCACTTATTGATGACGTTTTAACGTGAGAGTACAAGCGCAACTTTGCATTACCGTAATAACTCATGGGTTTGTGCTAGTCAGACTGCTTCTGAAAGTCAGAGCCAACGTGTGGTTGTTACGGTCATTTCACTCACACTGTTGCAGGAAGCTGGCCAATCAGCGTCTTTGTCGCCAGAAAGGGAAAAAGTGGGAAAAACACCTGTGCATACAGTGGTTTCCAATTTTTTTGGCCCTGTTTTTGGACATTGAGACAAAAACTCAAACAAATGTTATTTTGAATATGTTTTATTCTGTCCAAATTTCAAATGTAATTGTTAATACACTATTTTAACATGCAGCAAATTGTAAATAGCAGCCAGATATTGGGCAAAAGCAATTTTTCTGGAGTTGACCTGGCTGCAGAAAATGTCTGAGCCAGATAAATGTATTTGTTTGAAATGTTTGTAATTGAATCGCTACCGGGTCAAAAAAGGGTGCAAGGTACCCAACCGTCATGGTTGCCTGCTGTTCCTAACCCTAGGAAGTTTTCTAGGAAAGCATGGGTTAAATGCAGAGAAGGAATTTCCCCTGTGGGACTGATAAAGGACTAATTTAATTTAAAAGTTAGTTGATTTCGATCACAGGTCTTCACAAATAAATGCGGGCGCATTTGTGTTGACACATATTAAGCACACGTTCTTTATATTCTTAATTAAATAGCAGCGTTCTGCACAAGAGAAATTGACCGAGAAGGTGTATACGCTGGAGCTGAAGCTTATTTTGCCTACCCTAGGTACTAATGTTACCTGTCAGCGTGTGATTTATCAAACAAAAACCCAATCCATCAAAAAGCCAATGATCACAGAGTTTGACAGACATGAAAACAACAGAGCTGCTGGTGCTTCAAGATTTATGCACTGTACTGTATTTATATACAATAAACACTCATCAGCCCCCTTTAATAGATACACAGGACACCTCATTAGGTAGCACTCGGTGAGATCTTCTGCTTCAAGGTTTATTAATGTGTCGTGTTGCAATCAGAGATGGTTGAGTTGACTGTTGCCTTTCCGTCATTTTTAAAACCAATCTTCCTTTGACCTCTGGCATCAACAAGGCAGAGAACTATCTGCTCACTGGATGTGTTCTCTTTTTTTGGAGCGTTCTCTGTAAATTATAGAGCTAATTGTGAGGGAAAATACCAGCCCCTCCGGTATTAACAACTAACGCCACGTTCAAAGTGACTTAAATCACATTTTCCTGCCCTCGTTCTGAAGCTTGGTTTGAAACTTCAGCAGGTCGTTTTGACCCAGAGGTGGAAAGAGTACTGAAATATTCTACTCAAGTAAAGGTACCACTATTTATTTTACTTGAGTACAAGTAAAAGTAGTACTCTCGTCTTGCAGCAAGAAGACCCGGGTTTCTGCATGGATTTCCCGTGTGTGCGTGGGTTCTCTCCGGGTTCTCCGGCTTCCTCCCACAGTCCAAAAACATGCAATGTGGGGATTAAATTGGACACTCTAAATTGACCATAGGAGTGAGTGTGAGAGTGTGAGAGTGAATGGTTGTTTGTCTCTATCTGTGTGTGGCCCTGCGATGGACTGGCGAACTGTCCAGGGTGTACCCCGCCTATCGCCCGATGTAGCTGAGATTGGCACAGCACCCCCCGCGACGGATAAAGCGGTAGATGATGACTGACTGACAAGTAAAAGTACTGCGTCTAAAGTCTAAAAATATACTTAAGTTAAAATAAAAAAGTAGGTTGTTTACTCAGAGTAAAAGTAACTAAGTTAATTAAAGTACTGACAAAATAAAACATGTAATGTTAACAGTCAAAATGGGTCAAAGGTCACAAATGCTTTAACTTTCCTCACTCACTCAGGGACCTTAATTAACGCCATTTCACATGTCCTCATCTTTGACCTGTCCCCATTCACCTGTCCTCATCATTCACATGTCTTCATCATTCACCTGTCCTCATCATTCACATTTCTTCATCATTCACATTTCTTCATCATTCACATGTCTTCATCATTCACATGTCCACCTCATTCACCTGTTCTCAAAATTCACTGCCAAAGTTTCCACTGTGTGAATTTTGTTTTTAATTTTTTTTTTTTATTCAGGCCCTCATTTTTTAAACATTCAAAAACATATTCAAGTAAAAGTAAAATTACAATTTTTAAAAATGAGTTTAAAAAGTACACAAAACCTATCCAATTACAGTAACATGAGTAAATGTAATTTGTACTTTCCACCTCTGGTTTTGACCAACATGCCTGAATACATCAAGTAGCTGCAATGTGATTGGACAAGTGTATCTAATAAAGAGACTGGTGAGTGTATATAACACACACAGCTGTCCACCCTTCACTGGTGACAGAAAACTCATGTAATCCTTCCACTCAACATAAAATGAATGAAAATGTGTGTATATTTTAGGCCTCAACACACACACACACACACACACACTACAATCTGTGGTTTTACGTATTGATTCATCTTTATGTCATAGTCTCACACAACAATGATGGCGGCCACGGCTCGCCACACAGCCAGGCGAGCGTGCACCTCCTCGTCTCCTGCCACGCACGCCGAGCAATGCATTTTCTGGAGGGGAGAGAAAAAAACCTGAATATACAGATGTCTCCGTCCCTCACAGGCTCAGTGGAGCCTGCAGTGCACACAACACACACACACACACACACACACGGCTGCTGCTGGTGCTGCTGCTGAGGCCTGTCACACACACATCCATCAGCACAGACAGAGGTGGAGGAGTAAATAGCAGCCACTGTAGCTCCGTCTCATGGATGTGAGTGAGTGCAGAGGAAATACTTGTGTCAGAATTAGCAGCTACAACAGAGAGGACAGGAGCTGCTGTGTTCTTGCTGCGGTGAAGCAGTGAGTGGAGCAAAGTTCTCGTCTGACACAGACATGGAAATACTGCAGGACACGAGTTTGACATGTTTTCACAACACACGCAAGTGTCTTGTTCAAATTTTACTCAGCTTCATTTGATAAAAAAAACAAAAACACACGCACAAAAAAATAGAAATATGAGAGTAACAGTGTGCAGCAACATCCTCAGCTCTGGTAAACCACACTGTCTGCTGATTGGGTGAAAGAGCTGCACCGCTGTCTTGAAACCAGAGAGTGCTCTGGCGCCATCTTGTGGTGGACTTGAGCATATCAAGAGCTGAATAACATTTGTTTTGTTTCCTACGTGAGATGATTACTTTTAAAGAGACCAATTCCTGCAGGACTTAAACAAAACTGTTTGATTTCACAAGAAAAACACATTCATTTCGTTTTTAAAGGTGTTGTTAAATGTTTGTGTCACACTGCCAAAGGGTCTGCCAATTTCCTTTTAATTTGTTTAATGAATGAATTAAATTAATTAGTTTGTTTAACAGCCAAAAAACAAAGAAGATTCTCATGTGGTTTCTCGCTGAAAGTGGAGGTTGTTGAGTGACAGCCATCTTCATGTCATAGATGCAAGACAAGAGATTATAAAGGCAGTAATTAGGAGTTGCATAAAGATATTTAGGGCTGCAACTAATTAATCTTGATTAATTGAGTACTTAAAAGTGTTGATGAGTGTTTACCAAACCTGGAAATGATGATGATGATGTTCTCGAATGTCTTGTTTTGTCCACAAACCAAAATGATTCAGTTGTAATGATGCCAGGATATATTCACGTTTAAGAGGCTGTGAAACCAGAAAGCTTGTTTTAATTATTGACAAAACACTCAAACAATCAATTATCAAAATAGTTGATGGTAATTTTTTTACATTTTTTTAATTTTTTGCTTAAAGCGCTTTATAAATAAAGTTGAGTTGAGTTAATTTAGTAATTAATTAATTGAATAATAGTTGTTGCACAAAACTCCTTTCATCTCCACAAAAGCCTTTCTTTTTTCCTTCCTTCCTTTCTTTCTTTCTTTCTTTCTTTCTTTCTTTCTTTCTTTCTTTCCATTTTGACATGTTATAGTAACAATAGTACTATGAAGGACCATAAATGACAGTATAATAAATAAATTAACGAATAAATGAAAGAATGAAGATGAGATAAATAAATAAATACAGAAATAAATAAATGTATAAACAAATAAAATAATAAATACATACTTAAATACATTTACGAAACATCTGTATTTATTTATTCATTCCTTATATTTATTATGTCATTTATGGTCCTCCAGAGTGATCTTTAAAAATTGCTGCTGTTAAAATAGCCGCTGGGATGAAGAAGGACATGGCGCGCCCCCTTCAGGCCAAAGCAGATCATTGCACTCTACCTGAAGTCATCAGAAAGCTAAATTAGCAAAAAATCAGGAGTGAAATGTGGAGTCGCGTCACATTAGTGGACTAAGCGTCAAAGGAAACGTCTCTGCTCAGCTGGTAAGTCAAATAAACAGCTGTGTGTGATGTAAATACATAAATTGTATTGTCTTGTGGAGTTTAAATACGCACGTAAATACAGGTAAATACAGCGAGCTGGACTTCACTGACATTCACTTGTTTCTGCACAAACCCTGGACACGTCACTGACCAAAACTATATATTTTTTTATTATTATGTAGAAGGCATATTCTATATATGGCAGGACTAAGCACAAAGTTATTGCAATGGACTTGTTTACTTTATTTGTTTAGAACCCCATTAGCAGCCACTAAGTTAGCTAGCATCCACTCTTCCTGGGTTCCACATACTGAACATAAACTGTAAAACTTTTTAGTTAGTTAAGATTTAGTTTGATGTGTATGTGTAGTTAGTAGTCTTTAGAGTGCTTTCGTGGTCAGAATGTATAGATTACATATGTACACATGGCATCTATTGTGGATCTTTGTTAAACTCAGTAACAACAATTATGTGTCCATACTAGTCTTGTTTAAAGTACCTAAAAGAGAATTAGCTTTGGTAGAAGTTGAAGTCACTTTTGTATTCCTTAAATAAAAGTCTATACAGTATATGACATTTACTGTACTTAAGTATCACAAGTCATTTTCTGATTTAAAATGCACTTAAGTTTTAGAAGTAAAAGGAAAAAGTATTGAAAAAGTTTGTGATTGCGCCATAATGGTAGGGCGAGTAGTCTTTCAACTGGAAGGGTGTGGGTTCAATTCCTGGCTCTGCTTGTCTATATGTGTCCTTGAGCGAGACACTTAAACACATGTTGAAGATTGTGAATGGATGAATGGCAAAACTGTAGTGTAAAACAGCTCATCAAGACCAAAAAAGACCATTACCAGCTCTTGAAATACAAATAACAAAGTAAAGTACAGACACATGAATTTTGTACTTATGTACAGTAACAAAGTATTTGTACTTCACCTCATCCCACCATTAATAAAGCCCCGAACTTTCCCTTGCAGTGCAATTTTGAGTTCCTCCACTTGATAACTTCACCACACTACATTTCCAGGGGCATGGTTGTATTTTAGTCAACGGCAACATTCATTTTACAGCTATAATTAGATTACGATAATACAACACAGATTACATAAACACAAAATGAACAGGGTCTGTTTTGACTTGTGCTTTGAACCTTTAAGATGGGTTCGTTCAAGTAACACTCGAGGCCAAAAAAGTAGGTTAAAAATAATCCAACATTTTCCATTACAGCAAACATTCTGGCTAAAGTCCAAACCCAAAAGGATTTGGAAATGATTTTGTGCAGCAGAACTTTATTCTGATTGATTTTGTTTCCCTGAACTGCAATAAGTACTGTAGGAAAAGTACAGGTGACTCTTTTGGTCCCTTGTAATGATTATTTTGTGAGTACAATTACATGTATATACAATATGTGCGTGCTGGTTCTCTGTCCTGACAAACATGAAATGAACAGATCCAGGCTTCTGTTTTACTTTCACAGTCAACGGAGAACTTAAGACGTACTGTATAGCCACCATCTGCTTAGTGTTTACTGTAATCAGGGTTCCCACAGGGCCTTGAAATTGAAAAAAAACCTCACATTTAAAGGCCCTTGAAAGTTTTTGAAAATCACCCAAAATAGAAATAGGTAATTGAAAGTGCTTGAATATTGATAAGAAAGAAGTTAAGTTGATTTTTAGGTAAATGTTTGTTATGACACCACCTACTGTTTTATGCTTTATGTAAGTGGACTAGGCCTAGGCAGAACAAACGTGATGTCGAAAAGCGAGTTACTTTAAGAGATAGCAGATGGCGTGATGTCTGGGAAATGCAAATTCCAAGATCTCTGGCTCACACAAGAAAATCACAAAGACTGACTTTGACCAAAATCCCAAGGACAATCATTTGGCCAGATGTAGAGCGTGCTGCAAATCAATAAAAGAGGACGCCATGGGAGAAGCAACTCTTACAAGTTACCCTCCCATGTTAAGCTGTGTCAGCATGTTCAGTCCTTGAATTTGAGTTATGTGGGAACTCTGACAGGTGCGCTTTTCTTACTGGGACATAAAAAGTGTTTAGTGCAGGCTTTGTTGGCCGTTGCATGCCGACACCAAGCTTAACCAACATTATAAATATGATAAACTTAATTCATACAGAATCTTCCACAGCAAAGTTACCAGCTGCTTTACAGAGGTGATCAAGTTGGAGACATTTCAGTAAAAGAAGAGACAGGAAAATATGGAATAATTAACAATAAACACTTACAACTTTCGCAGACAATACAATTCAAAGTTGTAAACAGATAATAAAAAAAATAATAAAAAGATGTCAATCAAACACATTCTACACCCACACAAGCAGAATGACACAAGTATTCAGGTAATAATGAATCTCATTATTTGGTTGTTAGGACAGATGTTCTTTACTGTTGTTGCTGGGTCAGGTGGAGATAGTTTCAGCTCAATAGGCCGTTTTCACAGCAGACATTTTGACATTTGTTTTGGCAGGAAAAGCACGGGGCGACACTGATGACATTAACAATGTCAGGACAGGAGCTGCAGCGCATGACAAGATGAAGGATGCAGAAGTAAGTTTGTGCTACACAAATTCATTTCCAGTTCCTTTTCTGTTTGGACTTTAGCCCGAATGTCTGCTGTAATGGAAAATGTTGCATTGTTTTGAGCCTATTTTTGGCCTCGAATGTTATTTGAATGAACCCATCTTAAAGGCTTCAAGCACACATCAAAACAGACCCTGTTCATTTGTTTATGTAAATCTGTGTTGTATTATCTTAATCTAATTACAGCTGTAAAATGAATGTTGCAGATGACTACAATACAACAGTGCCCCTTGAGATGTAGTTTGGTAAAGATATCAAGTGGAAGGGAAACAGTGGAGGAACTTTGTACTGAAAGGGATAGTTCATGTTTTTTTGTTGTTTTTTATGGTTGGATGAGGTATCTTACATGTATCTCCCTGAGCTTAGAAGCAGCCAGGAACTAGCAGGCACACTCTCACTGAAAACGCCTCCAGGGATGCCATAAAAACACATTTTAGCCACTGGTCAAATGCTTCACTGAATAAAATAACAGTATGTTAATAACATGTCACGTTCTCTCACCATTAGACCGCCTTTTCTTACTGAAACCTTTGTAAAGCGGCCCCTCTCCCACTCCAAATCATATATTATAATCTGTGTTTGTTTGTGAGGTAAATCTGAATGGCTGTTTTAAAACACCACTGAAACAAGAGAACACATTTGAACTCACTGTTGGAGGCAACAGTGGATGAGCAACTCCAACGTGCCTTGAAGGCAACTCAGACAAAAGACTGATCTGCTCTACTGTTTTTGCTGTGGAGGCAGGAATGACACACAACGTGTCTCGAATACTTGCACAAACAAAGATAATACCATCTGTGTGTGGAGGTGAGGTGACGGCGTGTGTTAGTCCCCCGAATACTGTCAGTACTTCACAGACTGTCTGGTTTTTTTCTCCCTTTTTTATTCAATATTCATTATCATACAGCAAAAAACTTATTTTGTACTTGCCCTACAGGAAATGTACTTTACTTCATCTAAAGCAGCAGTGAGTGAACAATCGGGATGGAATTGTAACCAGCAGTGTAACCACAAAGCTGTGTTTCTTTTAAATGTTGAAGCTCAAACTTCAGTGGCAGCCAGTGCTGTCAGAATCAATTAATGACACTGCTCGTACCCACAGAGATCCACCAGTCGGTAACAGAGGCCTGATGCTGGGGTTGGGCAGTAATTCAATATTCTTCAATATAATAAAGGTTCAAAATCTATATATGGTTACGTAAACACTTTGAGACACACAACCTAATTGCAAAAACGTCACATGTTAAATGTGAAATGTTTCCATGTTTTGTGTCCACAGAGACGTTTTAAATTGGTTAATTAACTCACTAGTCTAAAGTACTTTTGGGCCGTATTATGCAGCCCTACCTGACAGGCTGCAGTGTTGTGAGAGTGTCACTGTAGATGTTTTTAGAGAGTTGCTTTTTAGGGCTGTAACGATAATTGATTACTAAATTTATCATTAATTCTTTTTTTTAATACTTTATTTTTCAAGTTTATGTCTTTGAAATAACTGGGCACAAATGTGTTGACCGTGCGTATTGCTGGCGACACATTTGGGCACGCTGTAATTACGTGCTGGTTTGTGCTATAGTAAACATTTCTGAAAGCTGAGAACTTGTCTGAGAGATCAGCGTCTTTCCACACACATATAGCATGAATTTTTCGAAAAATTCCATTGGAAGTATGTTTTATACTGGTCAAATTTCCCTGCAAAATCTCTTATTCATGTACAACTACAGTGTTTTTTTCTAAATAAGCTCATTTTTTTGTCTTTGAACTATTAATACACTCAATTCAATTGTAAGAAAACGTGGTATTTTCCCATTCCTACTATTTTCCTACAATTAATCCGTTTGAGTGTTTTTAAAATAATTAATAGAAGCTCTCTGATTTAGCTTCTTAAATTTGAGTATTTTCTGGTTTCTTTGCTCCATATAAGAAAGAAATCATTAAAGCTGAATCATCAATCATTTTGGTTTGTGGACACAATAAGGCCGTTTGAGAACATTGTTATTTCCAGGTTTGCAACATTTTCTGACACTTTACGGTCCAAACAAGTACTCTAGCTGCAGCCCTAGTTGCTTTATGTAAGAACGTTCAGCCTGATGAAGACGCAGCCCATTAACTTAGTGATCCATCATCACTGATGTCTTTTCTGAGAGCAGCCTCTACCAAGTCTGGTTCAGAATCAGCATGCGATCGTCAGCACAGGCCCAGTAAGAATGATGTGTGTTCCCGTTACTTCACACTGCCCCGAGTTTTCAGTGAAATGAGAAAGGACAAAGAGCTTTTCCAAGTTGAATCAATCAAGCACTCCAAGAAAGCGACAAAGGCTCAATACATCTGCAGTATATGTCTATAAAAACTGACTCCACAGCCTCTTTGCTGTAACATTTGTTAGGCACTAATGACGTGGCCCTATAGAGACTACAGCGTTTATTGAAATACTGCATCTGAAGGTAATTGGATTGTCACCAGAATTTCATATTTTATCGTGGCTTGATGATAAATTTGAAAGGGCTTTGGTGTCACGGAGAGAATGAAGAAAACTTAAATCCTGCTTCCATATATTGAAGGCCATCCATTTCACAACAATTTTAACAAACTGCTTCACTATTTGGTCTCGGCAATGACCAACATTTTCTTAATAACCATCGTAAAGTTAACAGATGTTTCTCAATCAATCAGTTTTTTTTTTATTTCAGACCCAAATGTGGACATCTCTTCCAAAAACATATTTAGCACATACTGATTAGATTGTAAAATTTGTACAAGATCCCTTACCATTAGACTTATAGACCATTAGACCTTTGTGATTTCACTTACTGCCAAGTTTCCAGTGTACACTATTGACACTAACATAGGAATTGTTAGTTTGCATATTAACATGTTGATATTATTTTTTGCAACCACCTGGAGTTTAAGGCTAGTGTTGCTGCCACACAGGTGAGTGATTATGTTAGTTTGACTTTATCTTTTCAGAGATGTCTACTTAAGTGAATAATTCATGTTTTGCATTTTTAGGTAAGAAGGGAAATATCACCAACTTTTTGTTTTTGTGTCGGTGTGGAGCAGTAGTTTAGCTTAGAATGGGAGAGGTGAAAGGTCAGACTGTAGGAATGTGGAGGATTAATTTTTATGAAATAAGTATGAAAGTTATTTGAAGGTATACAGGACTTTTCCACACTTTAATCCTGCTGAGGGCTGATGGGAATTCAGAGTAAAAGGCCAAGGTGTTAGTTTGAGTTATTTGAAAGTGTGTGTGTGTGTGTGTGTGTGTGTGTGTGTGTGGGGTTGTCTGATATCCAGCTCACTGGAAGAAGAGTGTACAGCTCAGCGCCCGGTCAGACATGTCATCATCAAAGTATTATAGTGGCAGTCCAGCTGGGAGATGATACTTGAAGCTACAACACCGAGGATCAAGTCGGAAGGTTTTATGACCTATTTCTCTTCTCTTTGGCTCAGGCTGTCTGCACAGCACCTGCTGATTTATATACACAACATAAAAGAAACAATAAAAAGAAAGGTGGGGTTGCTGGGGCATGGTTGCATCTAACAACACGCCATCATCTCTCTCTACAACCCCTGGCTCAGTTGGTCCTAAAACCTGGCTTTGCTGTGGCTGTCATATTTTTCAACGAGGCTCATATTTCTGACAAAGGGCCGGTTCAGACAGAAGCTGTAACATATTAGTCCGTTTTTTTATATACGTTTAAAAACCAGTGCTTTCATTTTTGCGGTTCGACACAGTTATGGGCAAACGGAGCAGGTGGAGGATCGAAGATACAGCAGCTCCTGCTGATGACAGGGGAGGAAGTGAGATGGCTGCAGTGGATTTATATTGAATAGTAATTCACGTATCTCAAAATCAGAGCTGTGTGAAGAAAAAAAATCTATGTGGCAGAATGTTGTGAGGTCCATCTGACCTATGATGTGGCACCAAATGCTGTGATGGTAGTTTTGTCGGGCTGCAAGTAATGATTATCTTTGGTCTGTAAATGTCAGAAAGTGTTGAAAAATGTTGATCCGTGTTTACCGAACCTGGTGACATGTTCTCACATGTCTTGTTTTGTCCACCAACCAAAATTATTCAGTTTTAATGATTTATTTGTTATATGAAGCAAAGAAACCATTCACATTTAAGAAGCTGAAAATTATGGGAAAAAACACTCTAAGGTGCAGTGTGGAATCAAGCCACTGGGTGGCAGCTGAGGTCACTTTATATTATGCTGCAGTGCATAATTGTTTCAAACATGCACTGCTGTTCAAAGTTTATAAAGCAGCTTTTATAGTACATTCTGAGAAATTTACTTTTTGCTTCTATAAACTAGAACTGTGGCCACTGCAAATGTTTACTCACTGTTTACTCATTCAAACCACTGATGCTGATTAGTGTGTTTTAAAGCAGCTCAAAGAAACTGGTCAGAGGAGTCGTGTTTTGTCTTTCCATAGACCACAATGTCGAGCTCTGTGAGTGCGATCAAGGGTAAAGGGTTAAGACACTCTAAACTAAACAGTCCCTGCCGGTTTCACACACCAGGCATCACTACTTCATGTCTCCTCGCTTGAGTACATGATTGTCTTGGAAATATTTTGATGATCACAGAATCGATGTGTTGTTGTCGTGGACCATGTATCACGTATCGTATCGTGAGGAACCCCGTGATTCCCACCCCTAATGCCTACAGACATCCAGCTAATATGAGGGTCTCCTCTAACTCTTCTCAGTGTTAAAACTACAATCAATGACAGTTGCATAAACGCTATGTAAAAAAAAAAGATGTAAAAGTATGCTGGACTACAGGAGGCAAACACAGAATGGAAATAAATTGATGTTTTATCAGTGGAACACTTAGGTATGTGTGACAGTAATACACTGAGGCAGTGGGTATTGCATGGATATTGGAGCAAAGTGTTCCACACGCATTTTCAAATATGTAAAGTATCCATCTGGCCAAGTCAATTTGAATTATATAAAAGCAGAGACAGCGAGAGCAGGAGGAAAGAGAACATAACTCAGTAATAACTATAATAATATTGATTGTAGCAGTGGGTGTTAAAAAGGAGCACAGCAGTCACAAATGCCGGAATGCCCGCAGAAAGTAATACATGGAGAGAGACGAGAAAGCACAAAACTACAGGAGAGTGCATTAGCGGTACGTGAGTGCATAGGAGGAGGAGGGGAGAATAGGAGTTTTCAGACAAGCCTCAGCCAGCCCTAAGGCTTTGTCAAAGAGGAAAAGTTTGGAGTTTTATCTGAAATGTGGAAACGATGTTTGAACTCAAACTGGAAGAATTATCTCACAGGAGATGACCACTCAGGGATTTTAAAAGATGGGGAGGATTCTAAATTCTGTTCAGGATTTTACAGAGAGCCAAAGCTGAGAAGCTAATAAAGTCGAAATATGATTTAAAAAGAAACGTTTCTGTCAGTACTGGTGCTGCAGCACTTTGGATCAACTGTTGTTGGCCCTAAAACCAGAGACATGTACAAGTTTACTGCATCTTTATGACACCGGGAGGATGATGACGATGGTGCAGTGTCTGTGAAAAAAAAAGGCTTTCCTCTAGTTTTATGTGGGAAAGACAAATGCTGATCCAAGATAATTCTAAACTATTGCTGCTGAAGGCAGTAACTAGCATTTATCAAGTGTTTCTGATAACTTCAGTTTTACACTGTGTTGTTAGGTTTTCATGGTACCACTGCAGTTTCTACAGGGTTATGGAATTAGGTTTGTGTCAATATTTTTTCAAACAACACTTTTCACGAAGGGCCACACGGTGGGGTAGTGGTTAGCACCCGGGTTCGAGCCCCGATTAGAACAAGGGCCTTTCTGCATGGAGTTTGCATGTTTTCCCCCGTGTGTGCGTGGGTTCTCTCCGGGTTCTCCGGCTTCCTCCCACAGTCCAAAAACATGCAATGTGGGGATTAGGCAAATTGAACACTCTAAATTGACCGTAGGAGTGAGTGTGAGAGTGAATGGTTGTTTGTCTCTAGTTGTGTGTGGCCCTGCGATGGACTGGCGAACTGTCCAGGGTGTACCCCGCCTATCGCCCGATGTAGCTGAGATTGGCACAGCACCCCCTGCGACCCTCTGGTGGAGGATAATTTGTGTATTTTGGTTTTGTGGTTCATATTTGTTGATATAAGTGTTGCTTGCTTTGTGAAACGTGTTGTTTGAAAATATTGACACAAATCTTAATTCCATATAGGGTGAGTAGTGAGTAGTCGGCACTGGAGTCAATTTAATAATCAAGTGAGGAGTCTCTGCCTCACGGTCGACCAACAGTCCTGTATTGATTACGCTAGCTCTAATTTGTCCCGGTGACACGGAGTTGACCTGCGTTGCCCTCGAGTTCATATGAATTCACAAGAAACAATAATTACAGTGGGAATATCACTTTAGTTTTAATGATCTCAGTGATGGAGCTGCTGGTCAACACGCACAGCAACATGTTTTTAATCTCTTTTCAGTGTTTGATTGCTTGCTTTTTTTTTCTAATTAAACTCCCAGGACGAAACGGAGGGACGTCACCTTCACATCTGACATATAATTACCATTCACTCTGCTTTGTGTGGTGAGAATTATGATTAACACTGAAGTTGATTACTGTCAAACAATACCATTGAATCAAACTGATGCTAGCAGAGGCAGTAATAGTTAAATATTGTAATATTAGTGATAGTAGTAGCTGATACAAGTGTTGTGATTATGATATTTGAAGCAGTTTCACAAATGTATGTTGAATAAAGTCGGTGTGATTCATGCTACATAGCACATATTGATCATCAATTCACACTAAATACCAGGGCTTCAACTGACAATTTTTTTTTTTACCATTGGTTATCAGTCATTTCCTTGATTAATTATAGACGTCTTTGACGTCTTTGAATGTTTAATTTTGTTCACAGACCAAAGATTAAAAAACGAAATTAAAAACTGTGTCCAAGTCGAGGGCCAGACGAGGTCAAATAATATAAAATTCCGAAGGAAACAAGCTTGTAGATTAAACAGAGAAACATTTTTGAAATTAAAGATGTGACAATATATTCCAAGATACCTTTTTCATAAAATAAAATTAATTGATTCACCCACTGAATAGCATCAGAGCGGCTAAATATCAACATTGGACGGCTGTTTCAAAGTCATATACACTCACCAAAGAACATTAATGTAGCAGAGCAGCAAATATTGTTGAAATGTATGTAAATGATTTTTACATTGAAATCAGCAGTATAATATTAATGCAATTTCCATTTGTCTTAAACTAATTTCCTCTGCTGTATTCCAGCATCTTCGTGGCCAAGGTAACTTAATGTGTGGCCCTAATAAGTGTGTCAATGGAGCAGGAAACATATCTCGCGGGTCCAAATACAATTGTATGGCGGGCTGGATTTGGCCCGCGGGCCTTGAGTTTGACACACATGGCGTAGACTGTAAAGCCTTTACAATGGAAACAGCTGCCTGCTGGAGCTAGTGCTCTAGCACACATACCTACTCCAACATTGAAGTCTTTTTTAACACGATGAAAGCGTTAAAAATTCCCTCTTCTACCATCCATTGTGAAAGAAAGTGAAAAATAAATTTCTATATCACTGGATCTGATCTAATTGGATCGGTTTCAAAAAGTTAAAAGGTTTCTCCTGTGGGCTGTAACCACCAAAAAAACCTAAACCGTTTCAGTAGCTTTTGGGTCATCAAAAAGATGTGACAAACTGGAAATTGTGAGCTTTGGAAGTACAAAACAGTTAAAAGATGCCAACATGGTCTAAAGACATGAGCAGAGCGGCTGAATTGGGTTTCGTTACCTTTCACACACCTGCATTATCTATCTATAATCTATAATCTATAAATGCAAGGACTGCCTGTCTGTTGATCGCACAACTGTCCAAAGACTCACTTCACAGGCTTCAAACTTGGCAGGTGACTTACTGAGGGCACCAGTGTGTGCAGTACTAAATTGACATAGTTAAAACGATGCACGAGTTAATCTAAAAACAGCTATGACAGTGTTGTGATGACCCTAACCCATTTATAAATGTGGTTGTTATTATTGAAGTCATCCTCTAATATCAGTCACAATTTTCAATTTTCTCCCCCTACTCATCATCACAAACTGGGAAAAGAAAACCCAGTTTCAAATGCAACCAAATGATAGTCAGGTTGTTGTGATCATTTGTAATCTTTGTTAATATAATTGTAAGAAAATATAGACGCTCTTTTAAGTGATGAAGTGCGAGAGCCCAGTTTGAAAAAACTGATTCCAAATTCCGTCTAGTCCTCATTAGAGACATCAGCAGCTGTTATCTGTTTTCTCCCAGCATGCACTGTGTTTGATTTTTCTGAGAGTGAAGGACTCCCAGGACTGATCACTCAGTTTCTCATTTTGCTGATTTAATTTGAGCTTGCAGTTTGAGGCAGAGCGGGCTGAAGTGACCGCATTTCATAAAACTGATGAATGCGGTTGCACTGACAGATGACCACATTAATTTCAAGCGCCACTGTCCACCTAATCACACATGAGGGACAGGCTGATTAATGTGTTGCACTAAATGATTACAAAACCTAAAAACGCCTGCAGGCTGTAGTTCAGTCTCTGCTCTGCAACAAAGCTGAATGAATCAGGTGTTAAAACACACACACTTTTTAGGCTTTTGTCACCAGACAAGTTCCGCTCTGAGTATTAGCTTAATTTGATGATGAGATGTGGGAAAACAAAAGAACAAAATAAAAATGTCGCAGTTCCTTTTTGCTGTTAATTGAGTTGTCATTTTTACGAATGTCTGTCTCCCTGTCCGTGTGTGTGTCTGTGTGTGTGGAGTGAAAATAACATGTTTTGATTACATGATATACCAGCTTTGATCACCGGGTGGCACTGTCACCTAGCAACCACTAGTTTGAGATGTAGCACCCTTAAATATAATAGAACACAGGTTGCTTATGACTTTGCATATTTTAAAATACTACATTTTACTAATAAAACTGTAGATTTTTTTTATATTATTTATTATAACTCCTGAGCCACGGAGGATGCAGGACGCCAATATCAATGCCCAATATCATTGGCTTTAATTTGAGATTCATCACTTTAGTTTCATTACACCTGCATTTCACATGGAGTTTTGCAGGGGTCAGAACAGATTACCTACTATAATCAAAGCCGCTATCCCCCCCACTCTTTATCCTCCCTTCAAAATGCAATGAAAGCCTTATTGGTATTGACATTGTGTGTCCTCTGAGATTTCCTATGAGCTGTCATTCAGGGAAGAAACACGATTTCTGTCCATGTGACAGACAGATAGAGTCTACCTGAACCATATCTGCAGTCTGGTGTCATCCTTCAATTCTGTACTAAACCTGTGTGTTCTCAGTAGAAGAGTCATTAGAATAAGAGGCCAGTAAAGCGTCATTCTGACATCACATCCTGTTGAAATAGATGGTGTCTGATAACCTAATATGTCCCAGACTCATATGTCCCAGAATTTAAGATTAAATATTGCATTTGTGTACTTATACACCCATCAACTAAAGGGCAACAGTATTGTTTATATGTAATCTTGTTTCTGTCCATCTGGCAAAGTGGTCATTTTCATTTTAGCTTGATTTTGGGAGGCAACAAGCCAACATATCTGTCTATGTGGAGGCCCCACAAAAGGCCCCACAAAACACCATCAATAAACAAATGCATTCTGTTCATCAAATACAAAACATACCAACAGGCTAACAGAATATGTTTTATTGTAGTTGAGCAGAGCTGTTTAAACAAACTCTGACAGTCACTTGACAAGAGAGTGTTATTTCAATGTTATTTCTAGCAAGTCCATAATGGCCGTTCAATTTGCTCCGCTTTGCTTAATCTACAGCAGGTGTCAATGGACTCATAGCGCAGCCTTTTGTTTGCGAAAGGGCAAGTTGCTGTTGGAAATTTGTCAGAAAATCCTCAGCGTAATAGGCATTTTTAATTGGTTTTCCGAATGGACTCGCAGTGAATACAGAACAATGGTGACAAGATGTAAAGCGTTGGTTGATAGAATGTCATATACATAAAAAAAATACCACAAACGAGTGTCATGTGTGGAGGTAATGTAGCCTATGTAAAGTGCAGTATATCGGGTATATGGGGGTGGCGGGTGCAATGTGTATAAAGTGAGATATGTAAATAGTTCCTTATTTTATTATCTGGCAATATAAGTTGGCAACCCTATGAGATTGACATGATATAATAAACTTTAACTCCATTTTTCGGTGTGTCTGCCAGCTAAATGAGTTGGCACTCTGTCCACCACCATCTTGTTCAACATGATTATTACGTTGGACCTTTGCTTTTGCAAGAATCATGTCCATGAGCATAGGTCTCTTGATTATAACACCAGTGGTGCAGCAGCACACTTGCATTGCATCTGACGCACATGTGTGTTTGTGTGTTTGTGTGTTATGAGAACCAGCTAAGGGTTAAGAATCCGCTCATCCATCCAGGAATCGCGTCCGCTTCTGGGGATTGAATTTTGGTTTGACATTAAATCTTGACATTTGTAGCTCGAGGAAGACATTAACCTTGTGGCTTGTAGCTGAAATCGCAGTTTTGTTGCATTTCTGTCACAGAATGTAATGAAAACCTGTTCAGTCTCGTACAAACAGCCTTGCAATGAATCCCACCTTTATGAAACTGTTCCTCTTTTTTTATTATTGATTTAGCTTTGGTTTGTTTACTATGTTGCGCTGCAATTTCTTCAAGCCTCCTTGATATTTTGTATAATATAACCTGATGTGCTGAAACTCTCTGAACCACAATTTGAAAATTGGTACTTAAAAGCATTATTATTGTCTGTTTGCACACCGCTGTTGACATTGAGTTTCTTTTTGTACTTACATGTTGCCATAGCACTCTTCTCTTTTGTTGTTTTTTTATTCGCTATCTTATTTAAGTATTATTGAGTCTTGACAAGTCATTAAGAATTTCAAATAATTCTGCCTTTTTCTTATGGTCTTGTCATCATATTTTTTCTTTCATTTATGGTGGATGAAATCAGATTAAAGAGTTGAAGTGTGTTTTACTGCAATATTTGCAATTCAGCATTGGGGGGCACTGTTATTCCTGTGAAGGAATCAATGTATTCTTTCTTAATTTTCGTGGCGAGTGAATGCAGCAAAAATCGCTAGAGACTAAAGGCTGAGACGGTGCTTTGTGCATTAGCTCGCCCCATAAAAGTGAAAAATCAACGCAAGTCAATGTAAATGTACTTCCTTTAATTCCAACTGAACTGGTTTAATAAAATAAGGAGGTCATAAATGAAACACCTTGGATCAGATCCACTGCAATCAACATATTTTTCCTCATGTACCGTTTGAATAGAGTCCAGACATAATTCCCGCTTTAAGGCTTTCATTCGTCACAACCATGACACGTAGCAAGCACTGGCCTCCTCCATAAACACTGTACCGTCAGAGTCATTCTTCTGTGTCCATCATCTGTGTTAGTATGACAGGTCGTTCTTATTAACACGCTCGTCTGCTAGAAACATAATATGTACTAAAGTGAATTTGTAAAGAGTCACAGGAAAAAAAAAAAAAACACCCTTCTTAACCAAAATGAGTCCAACCAGGATTCACACTCACATTTGTACAGTCAGACACTTTGCTGGATAATCCCGACGCTACAGTCCAACAAATCTTGTCAAATCCTGTCTGGGATATTTGTCATCTTTGCCGCTCGCAGAGAGGCAGTTCCCGGCCGCGAGGCTTTCATCACTGTTCGCCATTGGATCGCACAATGAATTGTCGTATTTTCTCCCGTGACCTCTGCCGCGTTTCCATGACACCACAGCCAAACACAGTGTGCCTGGCTTATCAAACAGTCAGGTGGTCCACTTTCCATCAGCCAGTGTGTGTGTGTGCGTGTGTGTGTGTCTGGTCCCCACAGAGCACTCACTAAAGAACTGTCCTGCTGAACCAGGCATGAGTAACCTTTTCAGATCATCATCTGGGGAGGTACTCCTGTGGAAGTCCACTCAAGTTCCTGTTCTGCAGAGCCTGGTCAACGCTATGGATAAAGGAGTCAATCATGTGTCTCATGTCAGGGGTGAAGGGGTCAAAGGAGGGCTGCTGGGTCCCCGAGCGTTTGAAATGCCCGTCCTGGTTGCTCTGGGCACAAAGCAGCCTCTCCTCCGTCATGGTGACATTTAGGAACGCAGTGATGAGACGGAGCTGAGGGAGAAGAGCTCTCTGCAGCTCCTCGTAGTGCACCACCAATAGACGGCGTCCAAATTTCAGCCAGCTCAGTGCGTGGGATGCCCACCAGGGGGCATAGCTGGAGACGAATTCTGGCCAGTCTGCAGGTGAAAGAGAGTAAATTGAGCCAATTGTGACACGGTGACTGTGATTATTTCTAGTAAACCTTGTGTATGGTTAATGTCAAAGATTTGTGTTTAAGTAAGAGTTCAAAATTCGATTTCTAGAACAGTTTTTTTTAATCTTATTTGTGGAAATCCTCTTCATATCCCCGTAGTTTAAAGTGGTGTTGGTGTCTGTATCTCTTGCAATACGTTTCCTTCTTTTTGGGGAGGGTCACCAATTGCGACATTTGTTTTTAAAGCCTTTTACTTGATATTTATTCAATAACACATGCATTAAATTCAGTCACAATTCATTCATCAGACACACAGTCTGCTGGAAATGTCATGTGTTACAGAAATGGCAGTACAACAAGCAATAAACTACCATAACTATGTTAATTTTTTAGTGTTTTCTACATGGATTCAGATATGATGATAGTAACACTGAAGCTGTCATCGCAGAATGAGGATTATGGACTGATATTACAACTTAAAGGGGCATAATAACTAATCTACAGCTGCTACATGAATAAAATCAACATAATATTCATCGGAAATGACTAGATTGATCTATAATCACATACAGTCAACAGTGTCACCAAAATAGTTCCCAAAGGAAGCTTTTATGATTGGTACTCTTTGTATTTCCGCTTAGCATTCGTGTTTCTGAACATATTTTGTCGTCTCCTTGTATCTTCAGGAGTTCAGATAAACTGTAAACCTCTGTTAAAGATGCTGATTTTAATGTTTTAAGAACCTACAGTGTATTTACCGTATGTTACAGCTCAGTGCAGGCTTCACATAAATACCCTAAGGTCCACTATAGCTGTAACATCAGGAGCAGGACATTATTCAGCAATAAGTACAGCATCTGTCTGCAGAGCCGTAAAGCACTGAACCATTATGTCTGCGCGTGGATAGCGGACTGCGTTACCTTTACTCTTCCACTGTGTGTCTGTGGCGTGTCCCAAGTGTCCGGCGCACTTGCGATTGAATTCGGCCATGAGGGAGCGATAAGGGTTTCGAATCAGCAGGATGCCAGAATCGAACATCTCAATCTCCTTCTGACCGCTCTCGTGGGTCTTTACGCAGATGCTGCGGCCGCTCTTCCAGTAATCCTTCTCACCTTTGAAGCCTGGCACCGATGAATAAATAAATGGACAGGGTCAGCTGCATGGCAACTCACTCAAACGAGGATTTCAGAGTTCCACTTTTGCATTTCTGCAAACCACATATACAGTATGTCTGAACCAGAATTATATGTTTGTTTGTTTTTTACAAATGTACAGACCTATATATCAACATGAGTTTAGCCACTTGTAGCTGAAATGAGGAAATGGAGATGATAGATTTAGCATCTCCTTGGGGCTACAAAAACATCTCCATTACAAACATGTTGTGTTGCTCCATGAAACACACCGACATCTTGCCTGGAACATACATTGTATGAACTCCTGTTGTGAAGATTCGCAAAAAATTTGAATGGCGTCATGTCAGTTTTTGAAACTGGAATTTCACCGATCCAGTCACACTGGTGTCCACTCATAAGTGCAGTGCTTTGTCATTTATTTTGAGGAGCTAAAACTCAGTTAATCAATTTATAAATGTATCATCAACTATTTTGATAATCGATTAATCGGTTTGAAGCTTTTTTCATGATTAAGACAAGATTTCTGATAGTTTCAGCTTCTTAAATGTGAATATTCTCTATTCTTTGCTCCATACAGCAAAGAAATCATTTAAAAAACTGAATCATTTTGGTTTGTGGACAATACAAGACATTTGAGAACATAATTTCCAAGTTTAACAAACATTTTTTTAACGATTTTTGACATTATATGGACCAAACGTATACTCGATGAATCGAGAAAACAATATCGACAGATTAATCGATTATGGGAATCATCGTTAGTTGCCGCTCTTTTGTAGAGATTAGCTCCTCTGGAAAAGGTTTACCGATGATATACAGTAAATCAAGGGAGAAGTAGGCTAATTCTCTTATAGATGATCAAACAACAACAAACAGCAGAGTCAGCCATGGTGGAAAACCGCAGGCTAATTCCATTTTTCTGTACAAAATATAGTCTGAAAACATCGTCTGCTGCTTTCTCGCAGATGTCTTGCTGTGTTACATGCCGCCGTAATCTATAGACGTGTGCATATGATACTTCTACTTCTAATTTTGCCAATACAAACATTTTATCTGTACTGGTTTGCAGAAAGGAATAATGGCAACGTTTTCATTCCTGTTAAACCAGGCTGCGCAGTGCCCTTCACAGCTCACCTCTGTTGTACAACATGCCATCGAAATAGAAGCTGCCAGTGTAGTAGCCGGTCACAAGCTCGATGAGATGCCGTACCCAGGTGTTGCCTGCACCAGGAAAACTCGACAGAGCCACCAGGGAGCTGGATCTCTGAGGCAGAAACATTCTCTCTTTGCACCTGGAGTCTAGAGGGACAGCGTTTTGTTTCCCTGTCAGTTTCAGTTACATATATTTACACAAGATCAGAATTACCACGGTGCGGATTACTTTTACGGACAAAGGTGACGCAGAACTAAGTGTAGAGGATCGGAGGATAAGAGTTGAGAAAGCTGCAGTCCGTTCTGAGTCTGAGATGAACACTGCTTACAAGGCAATTTCATCCTCAGTCATGCACTAAGTCCTCTTGCTCGCCAGAAAATGGCACGGGATTCACTGACGGTGTCGGGGAATGGAATCATTTAGAGTATGTTGTTTTTACAGGGCCATTTTACAGGAGACAAGAGAGGCTGCAACTTTAACTGCAGAGTGTGTGTGTGTGTGATCAGTAAAAAAATCCTGACAAAGCAGAAGGGGGATCTGATTAAAACAGAGGCACGGTCTGGTAATTATTACACTATCAGAACGGGACGCGGTTAGAATTTTAAACATGCGGACGATTGACACAAATTTCTCACCAAGCACGGGCGTGTGATACACCAGGTAGTGGTCGTGCTCGGTGGATGCACTGGGTGTGGAGTTGCTGGTGTCGTTGAGAGCTGAGTTGAGCGTGAACACCGGCGACATCCATGTACAGAAACAGTGAGGCTTCTTGAACACAGCCAGAGGAAGCTCCTGCAAAACCAAAAAAAACAAATATTGTTTATATAATTCACCTTGCTTTCCAAAATGTGTCCCCTCGCTTCTTTTTTTAATTTGTGCGCAACAATTTTTGTCCCTTTTCCAGTTTTTTTTTTAGAAGGTCACAACGCTCAATGTGAAAGCACAAGGACAAATACTGCAGTGGAAGGGAAAAAATGACTAAAAGTTATGCATAGTCACTCAGACATACAGCACACACAAACGCAAGGCAGTGTGCAAATTAATTACATTGCGGTTGCCACCATATGATGCAACATTCCTACTACCAGCCATTTCTCTTTTTAGATAGAGACACAGCTGCTTCAGTTAGGTCTGAGTGCAGCATCCGGACTACTTCTAATTAGAGGCACATTAAACCTTAAATATTCAGCAAAATTCAAGGAGCTCTGTGAACCCACATGTGATCTCCTGGGAGCGTGGAAGGAGAGCCACGAGATGATGTGCTCTGTAATTTCGGAGAAGTTATTCAAACCTTATCGGTGCAGGTCTCGATGCAGGACTGCGTCGTTGCGTTGGGCTGAGAGACGGAGACGGGGAAGGTGTCGACGGTGCTCTTTGGCAACTTGAAGCAGCCGCGATAGTGAACATTTCTGACTGGAGAGAGAGAAATTAACGAGGGAATAGCTGCATGAAAGATAGTAGAAAAGTAAATTTGTCAGTTTATTTGGTCAAAAATGACTTACTTGGAAATAAATAGTACAACCTGTACAATGGTTTCAGGGTCAAATTGAAATAACCAGCCAGTCTTAAGTGTTCCGGTCTGTAATATATTGATGCACTTGACTGAATTTGAGTATATAATACATTCAAAATTCAGCTGCAAACCTCCTGAGACACACACACAACCATCCAATCATGAATATTAATACCATATATGAAATAAAGTCCCTCCATAATAGATTTGACCTTGCCAACAACAAGAATGGAATGCATAATGCAAACATGTTCGTGGATCGTCGGCGTTTTCATGATGAAATCCAGAGAGAAAGTGAAATAATAATAAAAATGTATATCTGGAATTCAAATGGCACAGCAGTACATCTTTACCTGAAAAATACTTTCAGATAAACCATTATAGTATATTGAAACACGGCACATCACAACCTCTATGCTTCGTGCAAAATGAACAAGCGGGGCGTTGTGTGTATCCTCCGAAGAGCTCCACAGTCACTGCCTCAGATTATTCTTAACTGAGAAATGTTTCAGCAAATGTCATAAATCAAACCGAAGGCTACACTCAGCGCGGTTTTATGCAAATATATGCATTGCTTAGTCAATCAATAAACCATGTGTCCTCATTGCATAATTATTTTATATGTTTATATATCATATATGCAGTATACACACACACATACAGGATACATGGAATTATGGAGTTCCCACAATAAGGAAACTGCTGCAGCAGCCTGTTTTACCACATCTTCATTTCATTGTTATTAAACTGACGTGACATTTACACTGACTACATTTTCCAGTTACATTTATGATAAAAAAAAAAAAAAAAGAATCCCAGCTAATGTTGCAATTGTGCAGCAGTTGCTGTAAAAACCTGCTGACGCCATCTCACATTTTGTTTGACCTCTTCCTTTTCTGGAGTTTTTCAGATGCATGTCAGCCTGATATGGTGACTGTCAGCACGGATGGAAGAGTACTGGTTAAATCTGTTTTCTGGAAAATTAGGTTCTTAGCTCTTAGTTCTCCTCTGCATTTAACCCATTCTGTTTACACACAAACAAGCCATGGGGATTAGATGCCTTGCTAAGGGGCACCCCAGCCCTTGATCTGTCCCAGTATCTAAACCAAGCCAATCCCAGCTGACCGAGGCAGGTTCATACCCTGGACAGGTCACCAGTCCATCACAGGGCCAACACACAGAGACAATCCACCATTCACTCTCACATTCACACCTATGGTAAATTTCGAGTAGCGGTCTCAAACTCAGAAGGTCTGGGGGCCAGTGAGCATCTAGTCTGGACATTCGAGGGGTTTAGGTGAAAAAAATTGGAGGAAAAAAGCAACATTTGGGCAATATGAGCTTAAAATTATGGCATGATTTTTCCTTCATGATATATCGATGGCAATTTTTGTGGTGATAGTTCACAGAATTTCAAAATAAAAGCATTTTGTTGCTATGGAAATGATGCATAGTTTACAATAAGAAGGTATTTATGATCTTAATAGTGGCGGGCTGCATGTGGCAGTTTGAGAACTCTGATTTACAGTGTCCAATTCACCTCTGCATGTTTTTGTAAACTCCGCAGAGAAAGGCCCTCTTGGTCAAACGGGGATCCTAACCTGTGACCTTTTTGCTGTGAGGCAACAATTTCAGCTGCAAATATGCAGTATTTGGGAATGTTACCAATTTGGGAAACGCACACACACACAGAGTGTGTTTCTCATAAAAACAAAGAATAATAACTGTTGCTATGAATTAATAATAACAATAAGTGACAAAGGGATGCTATGTTTTTTTAATTGTTGGTAACACATGCTCTAGTGATTCTGGCAGCAGGACATAGGTTATGTATGCAGGACTGTGTCAGAATAAACTGCTTTGTCCTGGATCATGGTGATGAAAGAACACGACACTTAGTGCAACAGTGAAGCACAAATGATTTTGGTTTGACAGGTGATCTTTATGTGAGGGTAGAATGGAGTTGTGGATCTTATAAGCAATGCAGACTTGTTACTTTTTTAAGGGGCACAGAGCATTGAAGTTATTTCTCCAGAGAAAAACAATCTCATTTCTTCCCCTAGGGGAGGTTGACTTACATTTTCTGTGACCTGGCAGCTGCTCCTCCACCTTGTAAATGGAGAGTCGACCCACACCGCCACACGGTGACCCTCTCTCACCCCGACACACCAGACTACAATCCTCCTCGGGAGCCCGCGCACTACTGATGCGATTCCCGCAGTGGCATTCAGCTCCAAACTCCAGACCTGCAAACTGGTAACCACTAACACACACACACACACACACACACACACACACACACTGTTATTGATGTAGCCATGGGCAGTCCATAACCTGAAGCTATTGCCTCAGGCTAAACCATCCCTTTGGACATCGTTAACATTTCAATTTTTATCAATTAGCTCAAACTTCCAGGCATTTAATCAACAGAATGCTCAGTCTCCCTGTGATATTTGTCAGTACTTTACCCCCTGCACTCATCTGACCATGTAATGCCTTTTCCCAGCTGAACTGCAGTCACCTCTGATCTGTACTTTACATATCAAAGCTGTTGTGACTCATCCCTCTCTTCCCCTGCCTCTCCGGGAAAAGATAGAGACCTCATCAAAATTGACCTTTTCATATATGTCCTTTTGAAGCTTCCTCGTAAATTGCCTTGACTTTTAACTTTTTCTCATCGCTGTAATTGGCCCGCTCAGGTAACGAGCACGGTTGATTTTCATGTGGATGGCGGGGGTTGGGTATGTGGGAGGTTAATGCTCAGTGGGCTTGAGATGTAAGCACCGACTCTCAGTCTGACTGCGTCCATATGTGTGCTCTGCTGCGCTGCTTCAGTGGGGGCTACACTGCTTTCTTTCCGCCGCTAACATACAATAATTCAAGTGGATGAGTTTGCGCTCAAAAGTACCCCCTCCCCCCCCGCCCGCCCACCGGCCCGCCTGTCACATCTGGCAGGTTTAAGGAGTCACGTCAATGCTGCTAACTCAGCTCACACTGACCCAATAAGAGATTATCACACCGCAGCCACAGGGAAGCACACATTTAGCCACTGATTTATTCAGCAACTGCTGTAGTCAGCTCATTAGGCTTTCTGACACACACAAACCCACCTCTCCCTCCTTCCTTCTTCTGCAACAGATCAAGCCTTCTGTCCGGGCCTGCTCCTCACTCACTCTCCCCTTTCTCACTCCCCCTCATCTTTTACTGTCACCCAGCCACCTGGCTCTCCACTGCCTCCAAACACAGGAGGCATTCATGGAGGAGACCGAGATCCAAAGCATTTACTCAAACAGCAGGCCTTCTGTGGTCCCTTCACAGAGACATGCCACAAACGCATTACCTTTCTGAGCAGGTGTCCTGACACAGAGAACTGGTCATTTTGCGCAGGTCATAGAGCATGGTTCCTCCCAGGGCTCGATCACTGGCATTGTGCAGAAAGCAACCCATGTAGGTTCCTGCGTGTGTCATACAAAAAGAGAGAATGCAGTCGGTTTGAAAATATGTCTGACGTGTGACAGATTGCTTCATTTGTTTTTTACGGCTGTGAATGATCAAAAATGGAAGTAGTTATTGGTTGTGGCCCCATTACATGGTCACACCAAATAATACAGGTTTGCTCTTTAAAGGAATACTTCACCAATTTGCATTTAGCTTTGTATAATCTTCTTTCTTCTTCTTTCACATTCACAAATTAGCAGGTATGTTTGGATTTGTGAATCTGGCTAAACCCACTAAAAGATTCAATTAACACCAATCCCATTGCCAGTGGTTGTTCTGCCATGTGGTGCTTTTTTTTTCATCCCTGCGCGCCCCTGCATGAAATGTGACGGGACATGTGCGACAGAAACAAAATTGGTGTCGGAGAAGGAATAAAACAACAACACCGGGGGTCTCTGCATGTGACAGTGTCATTTATGGTGGTTACTTTTTATATCTTTGTGCTTTACTCCCTGTTTGTGAAGTTGTATGCTAAGTTGTAATAGTTTGCTACAAATATTTATTGCTATTTACATGCTAACTGCAGTATGATTGTAGTGTTGCGCCGGAAAGAAGAAGACATTTGCGTCTTCACCCAGGTCTTACTTTTCTTCCTATTCTGATGAGTCATTTGACCTGGGAGTGAATGCTTTTTAAGTGCATTTCTCATGGTTTTCTACGTTAACTACCTGTGGACATAAAACATCGTCCTCTGGCAGGGTCAAAGCGGTGCCTTTACATCATCACTTTCTCAATTTACATGACATATCATTCAACTTCGATAGTTTTTTATTCCCATGAATCTATTTACCTGCAGAAGAATAAAAAATCATGTTATGATTAACAGACTGTAATAGACTATGATGGGCTGACAAGATTAAGGCTCCCATGTAGAATGTCGCCTAAATTCAGTGTTTGATGTTATCCTGCTCTTTGCCACTCTGCCACATCAAAGCCTGCTCAGCTGTCACATAAAAGTCTCCTTTATACCCTTTATAAATACCTGTATGGAGAGGAGCATATGCATTTCTTTTGTATGCTGGCTTCATTTACATCTTTGCCCCTCGGGTCTGTGACTGGAATATTTTTAGGTCGCACTGTAAAGCTGCATTTTTCATTGTTAACGTTAATGTTTTTGCTCATGATGATGTGTCCGTGGCTAATATGTCAGTCTACGCTCTGAGGTTTATTTCCCAAAAACGCTGGGCAGTCATGGATGTCTTTGAAGGTCTCAAGGACACCGCGTGTTCAAAACGCTTAAAAAGCTTTAAAAATAGACCGATACCAACAGGTCAAAGAGAAGATTTAAAGGGGGGTCGTAAGGGACTGAAAAGCTGTGTCAGCAAATGCTCACAAACATGTAACAGGTCAAGCATCACCATATTGAATTCACGATTCAATGAGTCTGCTTTGTCTCGTGAAGCTCATCCAGCCTGTTGTGCTGAGACGAGGCTCGTCTTCACAAGACCGATGCCGGAGAGCGTCGGCGGGCTCCACCCGAACGCTGCGAGAGGTCAGCTCTGTCAAATATGTAGCCTCTCAAGAGGCATCACTGACACAGATCCCCTTCCCCCCTTTACGGAGCAAGGCAGGTCATTGCTTTAATCAAAGTGAAAGAGAAGCTCCAGGCAGGTGCGGCTGAGTGTTAATGGAAGGAAGGAGCTTGAATTCCCATGTGTGGTAGAAATGAGTGCGCTGAGGTTTGACACTGTGGCGTTCTTTAACACTGAGACATATGACTTTGCTGGAGCTCATTCTTCCTCACAGGAGTGGATGGAGGAGTCTAATGATGGAGAGGGCATGAGGACATGTGTCACTGCCACAGTCGAGATATTCACTCTGTGTGTGGTTGTGTGTGTGTGTCCATTAAAAATGGGCCGAGAAAGGTTGATGTGCTGTGTCCTAATCGAGGAGCCGCTTCCTCTGAGAAGGTGTTGTTTACATGACGTACACAGATGGCACTTTTCGTTCCGGCACGGCACAGTGTGGTTATTTTGCTTTTCCATTGGCTCTGGCGAGGTTCCAAGCGTGCTGAGCCGATACTATGCGTGACGTTGTCAGACTACCGGGCCACTGATTGGTCCGAGTGCCGTCATTGGAAGGAAATATCTAAAATCTCATCATTTTTAGCGACCGCACTGCCGAAAAGCCGGCGATCACCAGCCGCAACACAAGCCCTGGTCATGCAGGAAGTACTGAACGAATCTTTTTAATTAAAGGATTCTAATCATTCAGTTACACTGAAAACAACTACTTTACAAGTCACTAGTTTGTGTGTGTCGCATAAACAAAGTCACAGGCGGTACTGTGTAGTGGAATAGCGCCATTAGACTGTGATGTTGCAACAAAAACATTGGCACTGTCTCTTACTAACAGAACTGCAGCTTGAATTGCGATTATTTTGACTGAAATTGCGGATGCAATATGATTCACGATATGAGAGGTAATTTTTACATTGTTATTCTCATTTTCATTTGAGTAACATATTTCAAACAATTACTGTGTATATATTTGTGCAAATGTGTGATGTCTCTTCAGTCTGTAGAATAAGATGTTTATAGATCAGGACAATATTTAATCTAAAATGCTAATTTAAATATTGCACCTCCTGCGAATTTTAAAAGTAGTAGATTAAATTTCGATTGATTGTTCAGCCTTGATTTTAACACTAGTTGAGTTCAAGCCATGGTGCTTGTATTTAAATGCTCTGTATGTGATTTTGTTGGCTCGGGGTCACATGCTGCTGTGATGACGGAGCTGTGGTGTGAACTAGTTGTAGTTGTGTTGAGGGGCACATTTGACTCAAGACGAAAAAGGCAGCGTTTAAGTGTTGCAAATTTTGTTTAGTCTAAAAAGTAGCAGACTTATCGATGGTTGTTCAGCTCTGATTAAAATGTTGAGCCACATCAGATCCACCCTAATTGAAACATTTGTGTGCCATAAAATCACACGGAATTAATCATTTTTTATCCTGTTAAGAGGGAGCCACGGGGGAGACACCGCAGCTTGATACTGAGTATTTACTATACGAGATCCATCATGTGTCAGTTAGAATTAAGACTGAGAGAAAGGACAGAAAATAAGTAATGATTAAATCCAGAGGAAGGTGTTAGTGCAACCATACAGACACCAAACTGCTGCTAAAACAGCAACAACCGTGTATCATCCGCACGATTAAATCACCTGTAATATAACTTACTTACTGCAACTGACACAAATGATTATGCATCCTTTATTATAACATTTTAAAATGGCAAGTTCTTGTTACAACGTAAAGATACTGACCCTCTGTGTAAGAGATAAATCGGTGACTAAAGACGGACTGAAGATCACGAAAAATGAAATGGCGAAAAATAAAGATTTAATGACAAACTGTAGACGACGCCAAGATATTACAAGGCCAGTGAAGATGACTAAAATCTATCCATGTAAAGTGATGATACATAAAATTTGCATCAGCCAAATTAACTATTGCGTAAAGGTAATTTAGAAACATCGTTGCCATAAATTTATTAGCTCTGACAAGTTTATTTTTACACAGTAAAATGTGGGACATGTTTTTAAAAAAATTCAAATATCACAAGTGTATCTGCCTCAAACATCTGGTTTCTGTTGGACTCCACTCAGAGGCGAAGTTGTGTCGGATTAATTAGCGCTGTTTCGCGGCTGCGGTGCCATTATGTTGTCCTGATCGTCCCGTTTTCTCCCCATCGCTCCACCTTTGTTCCACCAAGTGAGAAAGAGCTTTTTTTTTTCCAGAAATGAGTGAAATATGTGACATTAGTGTGACATTGAAACTGTGGCTGCAGCCAAAGATAGTTTCATTAAACTCATTCATCCAAAACACAAGGCAGTTCATTTTACAATTACGTAAATCGCCGAATGGGAAGAGGAATACGCTCAAGTTTGAGACGCTGTGGCCAATAGATTGAGTCATTTAGTGAATTGGAACCAAAATAATGGTTTGACATTTCGGGGGGGGAAATATAATTATTCTCAATTCTGAGATGATTTGATGTGATGATTCTCATCTTTATCTTAGTGGAGCATAAAAACTTCAAACGAGGAACCAAGGGAAATTGAAAAGCTCAAAAAATGTTTCTTTTCTCTGAAAACCTTAATTTCTTTCTCCGGTACACGTGATTCAACAGAGCTGGGAGTTTCAATTCGGTGTCTTGGCTAATACTTTTCGACAGGAACCTTTGCCAGATGGCTGCGACTGAAACTGATCCCATTCCTGGCTCCAACATTTTTCATCTTTATTACCCTGCTTAGTGACTGAGTGGTTATGTAGTGTCTGTTTAAAAAAGGGATTAAGAGCTCTTATAGGATGCTTTTCAAAAAAAAAACGAGCTGCAAGAACAAATGTCCCACTGAAGGTGATTCCACTGTATTTATTATTTCAACAAAATAGCAAAAGAACAGGCTCCGTTATACAACTAAGTACGTCTCCGGGGAAATTGCCACGCACTCAAGTCATGATAAGGGCTCTTGAAAGGAGAATACACATCAGGGATTGTATTATTTCTATCTTCATGATAATTTATTTTCTAGAAACTTCTTCTTTGTATACCCGCCTTTTTTTTAACTCCCTGGTTTTGAGAAGATCAGCAAGCGCTCTCTCCCTCACCTGCAAAATCTGAAGCACTCACTCGTAAAATGTCATATAAATGTGTAATGAAGCCCCTCTGAATATGCGAAGGTCATGCTCGTTGGTTTGTAAAAGTAGGATAAAACCCTGATGTGAACGTGCTGCTGCGTTACCTCACCTCCAGGCCTGTTTTTCGAGCAAAAAACACAGAATAGAAAATAAACTTTGCATATTTGCTTCTTCATATATTATTAACCCGGAGAGCCACAGCCCCACATCTTCAGTGGGATATTTCTGTCTCGCAGATCGGCTTCCACAGGTCTGTTACAGAGACGGCAGGATAGTGTCAGCACTGAGAGCGGTTTCATTGACTCTGCAGTGATATCTGCTGCAGTTTAATGGCAAGACAGGTGCCCAACCTTGGCTGCAGACACACCGAGGCAGTTCATTATTAGCAAAGCCACGTTAGTTGCTGTTCAGAACTCGTTCAGATTATCGGAACTTTGTTTGTTTTTGTGCAGTTTTTGAATAATAGTTTGGTTTATCACCCAGTCGGCCTGAATATTTGGGAATTGATTTGATTTGCAGTATATCATACACAGAACCTCATGAACAACATGTAGTATGTTGCACCTGCACCCATTATAAATTGCCGTGGCAATAATACACAACTCCTTATGTGGACATCCTGGGGTGTGTGGTCACATAAGTCACATATTCCGGCTTTAAAAAATTTGTTTTTTTTCGTTGTTGATTGACAGTTATGATTAATTTTATATCGCAATTTTTAGTTGCGATATAAAGTACCGATAATTGTGCAGAAGTCACAAAACTGATTTTGTGAACTTTATTTCTGTTCATTAAAACGAGCAAAGCAAGCTGAGCTGTGACGTATTTCCAAATTTCAGAAATTTAATACAATTTGTGTACATTTTGCTCAGGTGAGTTTATATAGTTGCATTTTTTGTGCTGAAAAAAGCATATAAGACACTCTCTTATTACAATATTCTTATAGCCTCTGTATATACTGTACATTTTAACATAGTCATGGAAAAAAAAAAGCAGCTGAAATGCTCAGTGTTCGAAGGGTTAACTTGTCGTCGAACAATAACAAAACAGAAAGACTGAAATGCAGCATTTGCTATGTGCACAATGCATTGTTTCAATTAGTAAGTAAAAGTAATTGCTAAGCCCTAGTGCCCAGTTAACTATCACATCCATGTTGTTACCACCTAACTCCGACTCTAATTAATGTAATTAGGACACTCTGTGCCCAGTGGTCACATGTTACGTTAGCACTTGTGGCTGTGCTTTGTTTTGCCTGCTGGCTGGCTGTTTGTCAGGGAAGCTCCAGCAGTGCTTATGAAACCACAGCCCTGAATAATTGAGAGTCGAGAGCGCAGGACTAAACATACTGAACATTTGTTTTACGTGTAAAAAATCAAATATATCAAATATCAAATGTAAGGAAACACCGCTACACTAAAACATTGTGAGATTTCGTGGCGTGATACTGTATCGGATATGGAAATATTCTTCACAGTGGTTTCTAAATGGTTTAGTGTCGTGTTTTGGTCACTGACCACTATTTGGAGCAGGCTTTCGTACAGTGATTAAAAAATTGATTAGACCACCACCAGCTGCCTGAAATTAGCATAATTGGTAATAATCAAAATCAACAGTTATATACCAGTATGTAGAAGCTCTTTAAGTGAAAATTATATTTTTAATGCTAAAATATATTTTTTTTCTACAGAAAACTATACAAATTATAATGCACATTATTATTTCCTTATTAAGACGTCATAATTATAGTTATTTACTGGCATTCCTGAATAGAAACATTAGTTTTGGTTGAATGTTAACGCTTGATTCATTTCTGACTCAAATGTTGGGTATAAAAAGGGTGAAATAAATAACAATAACATCACAATTTCTAAAATATTAAAGTTTTCTTGTTTTTGTGACAGGTGCTCTAATATGTTTGTTAAACTTTATCATCATTATGACGCCGCCGTGTTTGTTTAATTCACATTCTATTACTTTTTACTCATAAACCTTGACAGAAACACAGAAAAGCAGAGTAGGGCTTTAATTTTCTTTGAAGGAAATGACTTTGACGTCGACTTTTGTCAATGTCGTTGTGGGAATGAGACACGTATCTCAGATCCACTGTCTGATGATCAAATAACACATTTATCTCTCGAAAAAATATGTATATCTTTTGGGTGAGGTGGCCCTTTAAGCACAATATAGCACCTTGCTAATAGTATTGTGATCAATCCCAATATATTGTATCGTCACTCCTGTGTGGGATATGTATCGTATCATACAAAAAAATGTATAGACTTAATGTATTCGCGGAACAGCAAAAGCTCATCTGTATAAATATTTACCCTTGTGCCTGCTGCTCCTGTGGAGGGAGACTCTCTGCTCTGGACTCTCTGGCAGTAGACTGTGAAACCAGCGGCGATGCAAGTGTTGGACCCCCGGGCTCCGGGAAGCGGGCCATTGTCGCCCTGCCTTGGCTCCGCCACCGGAGACGGACTGAATGGTGGCCCATCTGGAGCGCGCCCTCACGGCCAGCCCTGCGGTCCTGAGGGCTGTGGGAGGCGCGGGGAGGGACAGCATGGGCGGCAGGCTGCCAGCGAGGTGTGACTGGGTGAGTCTGATGCTGGACCGCTGCAGGAGCAGGATGCTGCCCGCCATCAGATAAGCGATGCCCAGGCAGAGCAGCAGCACCTGGGCTCGCTTCAAGAGACATTGCAGCCTGTAGAGTGGCGCCACCATCATTCCCCACGCTGTGTGCGCTCGCTGACCTCAGTGGAAGGCCTTTTCATAAGGATTAGGAGCAAGGAGATGGACATGTAACCTACTTACAACATGGTTTTTGTGAAGTCTGGCAGCGTCTGGTAATAATGTAGACTCTAAGTCGAGATCCTTCATTGCCACGTAACCAATAGCAGCAGAGAAAGGATGAATATGTTAGGACAGAGAGGGGGTGGAGTGTCCAGTTCTGTGGTCACTGGCGTCAGGATGATCCGTGAGGAAAAGCTGAAGCACAAAATCAGAGAGAGACAACAGCTGGATTTAAAGCACAGTAATACTCGGAAAGAGAGTCATATAAATGCCTGGCATTTTAGATGCACAGCTCATGTTAATATACAAGCTTGTGTGTTTGTCTTTCAAGTGGTTCTGCTTCATTGCTTTCATCTGAGTTTGTGTTCAGCAACTCCTGTTTATACACTGTGATGCAGTTGTGTTTTCGAAATTAATAAATGACCTTAACTTTTATCAAAAAGTGAATAAAAAAGGAGAAAATAGTCCCCCACTTCTCAGATTTCATTTGGGCCTAATTCCTGCACTGTTGGATAATATTTGATTCAACACTGGCAATATCTCACAGCTTCACAATTTGAATCTCACTTATCGCACCAAAATGACATGATGTGATAAAACAAATTGTCTGGGGATCGCATTAGGGCTGCTTATGAAATGGGGATTATCGTAGCAGCAGCATGGAGATTCATCTGTGCAGAGATGGATGTGTGGTGGATGAAATACTAAAAAAAACATGCAAGGATTTCAGAATAATTAGGGTGTAAAGCTTCCTGATGATCAGTGAGACATGGGAGCCTGACAGAGGGGCAGCAAAGTGTAGCTGTGTCTTTGCCTGTCTTCTTTAATGTCATGGTCTGACCCTGATACAGCTGGTTGCAATTCTCCAGAATATACAAGTTCCCATGTATCACCAGTCTATACAGTATATGTACATCCTTCATTAGATGCCTCACACACACACACACACACACACTCTCTCTCTCTCTCTCTCCACTGGTGCCTCTGTTGTGTCGGTGGTCGTCACACGCAGTCTTTGCCCTTCAGCACTACTTCCATCAGGCCTGTCTTGGCAAATGGACTATAATGTACATTTCAACTCCCTCACCCTTTTAAAAAACTAAAAGTAAGGGTGCGGTATAGTGCTCGGGAGGATCGGAGCAACAGTTTGCACAATGGTCAAGTCCGAGTGCTCAAGTTATTCTCAACTCCAAACATCTTTACGCACGGAATTACTAAAATATCCCGCGACGGTGTGACGACGGCGAGGTCGTAAGGAGACGCGCAACAAAAGCGGCGAGATTAAACATATGCTTCACCTATAATGCAAGAAGCCGAGGTCTTCCATCTTAAACACCCCCACTCTCACCTCCACCATTTACAGTGGAGAGAGGAGGAGGAGGAGGCAGCAGGAGCGGGAGGCTCTTACCTTCAGCGGCGGAGAAGCGAGCACCGCATCCTGGCGTCCGTGCACTCCTCGGGTTGTGGCCGAACGTGAGCCCTGTTTTCCTCGCTTGTTATCCGGCAAACGTGTCGCCCCCGGTTCTTCAGCGTTTTTTCCCAGGGCTGCAGTTATATAAGCTCGCTCTCTCTCTCTCTCTGCCAGTGTCGTCGCTCTGAAAGACTGGCACGACCGTATAAAGAGCGCAGACTGTGTTTTGTGTGCGTGTGTGTGTGTGTGTGAAAGAGAGAGAGAGAGGGGAGAGAGAGATGTGGGGGCGGGGAGAGGGGCGTCAGTCTCATTTGCATTGGTGATCTTAACGCGTCACAGCTCCTCCTCAGTGCAGACGCGAGAACGGTGACCACCGCCGGGTCCGCTGCTTTTTCCACTGCCTCACAATAAACACAAGCGCCATTAAAAACATGAACATGGGCTCAAATATGATTTATCTTTTATTTTTTTAAAAGGACAAATAAACAAACAAAAGCATTAACATCATGACACGACATGTACTGTAGCTCTGACTGAGCCCATCATTCACAGCTCAAACTGTATGTCATTGGTTGTTGCTGCTGCTTTGACGTCCCCTGCGTTTTCAGCACCACGAACAGCTCCTCACTTGCGCGCACGCTCCCTTTTGTGCAATGTAAAAAAAAATTGCTACTACATTTTAGCCTAATTTCCTGTGTATCGAGACAGAAATGAATGTGCAACATGTGTGTAACATGTTATATTTTAGGGATAGCATGAAACCACTTTTTTTGTGTCCGATACCGATATCACAATCTCGAGTATCTGCTGATACTGATACCAGTCCAATATCATTTTAGGCAGTGTCATTTCATATAATTTGAAAGACATAATTCTCAAACTGTGTAACTTGGGGGTGACGGAAGCTCAGTGGTGGAGTCTTGCATTGTCTTGCAACTCAAAGGTTGTGGGTTTCATTCCCAACTCTGTGAGTCTACATGCCGATGTGTCCTTGGGCAAGACGCTTAACCCCACATTGCTCCTGACGGCTGTGCCGGTAGCGAGACTGATTTTTATTTTCAATGCTATATGAATTATTTGGAGCTATCAGATTTTAAATTTGTATCTGTCCTATATCCGGTCATTTTGACCAGTATCTGACCAATACCAATACTGAGTATCATATTGTATCGTACCGCAGAGTATCGGCTCATCCCTATTATATATAACTATTGTTAATGGACAATAGAAAAATAATATTAAATACTAAATCCAAATGTCAAATATACATTTTAAATCTAAATCCAAATGTTAAATCTACATGCTTGTTTAATTTAAATCTAGATGTCAACACTAAGTGTTCAGTCCACATCAGTTGCCAAGTGTAAAGCTAAATGTTTTTTAAAAAAAGTTGCAAATCAGCGATGCCACCCCTTTAGACCACACCCTTTAAAGTACACTCAGCTCACACGGTAGATTTAGAAATGTATACATGTATATTTAGATAAAGATTTTAAAATTCACATGCTTTTTGAAACAAATCACAGGAAAATAAGCAAAATAGTTAACAATTAGTAGCAAAGAAACTAGACCCAGATTGCGCCATCTGGCATCCCATATCCTGATACCTTTTTGAAGCAAATGTAACGACATGCAACAAAGCAAATGGACCAAAGCGCTGGTGTTTTCAAGGGTTCCACGGATTCTTTTTTATTTTGTTAAATCTGAATCTCAAAGTAAACAAAAAAACACAACAAAAAACAGATGTTCTGTTTCATTAAACATCAGAAGGAAATCTGGGAGATCTTTTGAAACACACTCACTCTTTTATTCTAGCACCAGTGACGTGTCTAATGATACATAAAACATACAGTGCATGAATGGATGTGACAGAATTGTCTTCATCCTTTTTTTGGGTCTTAACCTCCATGTAAATGTCCTCCAGTTCTTCATCGAACTGGGACACGAGTGCGTCACAGGGCATTGAAGTATGGTATGTACTTTTTTTATGTTACGAGTGGTTTAATTGTAGATGCAAAGGAGAAGTGCGGAGAAATGTGCAACCTGCTGCTCCAACAAGTAGAGCATATCAAATGTTTACTTTGAGCAATGTCATGGATGTGATCCTCAAAATATTGCAGCCAGTTTGACCTTAATAATTTCAAATTGAATAACCTAAGATATTTTTTGCCACATTTTCATTTATGTACTACCCTCTAACTCTCTCCCACCAGTTGCTAATTCACCGTGACTGAGATGTCTTGTTGTCAGTGTTGAAGGACAGATGAGGATAAGATGAGTTAGCCATTCCACATTTATAAAAATGTTGATATTTTTTCTCTTCCCCCTTCTGTGCTCACTCGCTCATCTCTTCTGCTTGGTTGTGCTCGACTGTGCTGTGATTCCGCCCGCAGGCGCTGAATCTAAGTGCACTGAAAGACCAGATTTGGGTTCGCTCTTTATTCAAACAGGAATCTGCCAACACAGACGTGGTGTTTCTGCATAATCACTCATGCGAGGAAACATCTGGGACTTGGGGGGCTGAAGTAGACGGTGTCCTGTGAACGGTGCACGGCAGGCCAGGCACCTCAGGAGTGGCCACCGCTCACTACTGTGATCCAGCAAACCAAGGTGGCGTGAGGACACGGTCCCTCAGGTTTGTAAGAATTGCGGGTTGGCCTATAGATAATGATTGTTGGTGTGATTAGGTGTGCTGTGACGGACATGTCAACAGCAGTTCTTGTACTGCTGTAGAATCTAAGGTTCTTGCCCTGTTATTTCTAATTCTGTGTTAGCTGCAATGTTATGTATAACTGTCTATATACTGCCTGTTTTACAGTTGTAACAACTAGGGAATCTCAATAACTGAAAAGATAGAGTGAGAGAGTGTACAAGGAGCACCAAGAGGTACAAAAAATAAAGTAAAGGTTAACTCACTATTTCAGTTACAAGTCAATGAAAAGAGAATACACAGAAAAATAATAACAATACAACAAATGATCTGCATAGTGATATGACATTCTGTTGTTTAACATTTGCTTAAAGGACACTTTTATTATGAGTGCCACAGTATATAGTTGCCTAATGAGTCTAATAGAAAAAATAAACAAACACATATGTAATAACAAAAAGAGTAGGGCGAATGATTTTATATAAAAATCAAATTGTGATTATTTTGACTCAAATTGCAATCATAATTATTAAAAAATGTTCTCCTCTCTCCTGCTGAGGTCAATGATGTGTTTTTTAGGTCCATTTGTTTATTTTTAGTCCCCTGATTAACATTTCAAACGTCGGACAAAACCTTTGCCTGCGTTCTTCTCACCTCTGTTAGGTCACTCTAAACAAACGACAGGAAGCCTCGGGATCATACATAATGCAGCGTCTTCATAAACCCTGGCAGAAACCAACACATTAGTCCACTTCTTAAATCACGCTATTGTCTGCAAGTGTAATACGCTTCTACTTATAGCCTTTAATTACCGAATGGGTTGGCTTCCCACTGCACATCTGTACTGCACAATGATGACATCCTCTTACTTTCTCCCTGCAGTCATCCATGCTGTTCCCATATTTGATAAGTGTTGGCAAAAAAGGATCTCCCGCAGCAGATGCCCACAGAGCACAGCACTTTTTTACTCCTGTATTACACAGATAATTAACAGAAAGCAATGTTATTGTCGCTGTAACACACACACTAAAGGTCAGCAATTTATCTTTAATTTGGAGGAATTGTAGGAGCCATGTTTCCACCACATATGAGCAAATTACAGATTCCCCCTGACCAGTATTTCCACAGTAACCATCACGACACCTGCTGACTGGTATTTCCATGGTAACAAGCAGTGACACCTGCTGTCCAGTGACACCTCTTAGCTAGCGGCTTGCTTACAATGTTGTGGAGTGAGTAATGAGTGAGCAAAGTGGAGTAACCTGTCAGTGGTTTTCATGGTCTGATCTGACTGGTGTGTTTGCAGAAGCACAGGCAGAGTTTCTGCTGCAGGTCTGCACTGCACTGTGATTCTGGAAGAGCTTTGTTTTGTCACTTGTTACTGGATTCCTGGGTAAAAATTGTTCTGCTGCTGTCGAATTCTGCCAAGAGGAAAGTCGGGTTTGAAGTCACACCTCAGTGTGATTGATTGATTTATTGTCGGGCTGTCAGCATTAACACATGAATTGCAAATTGTAGATATCTCTAATCCCAGTTTCAAATATCTGCAAAGTCATTATGACTAGTCATTATTCAAGTTTGAGATATCTTTATAATTGAAGATATTCACATCGTCCTTTTTAGATGTCTTGAGCTAACCGTTTAACACAAAGTGCACTTACACGGGGGTTTGTGCTATCGGAAAAATTCCAACGATTTCTGACAATTCTCACCCCTGCTGTTTCAGGAAGCCGATGAATCAGCGCCTTTGTCGCTGTAGTCAAAAGTAGTAGTCAAAACTAAATCGCAGATATCTGAAACTTAAAGTTTTGACTCGTAAGAATGACATCACAGATATCTGCCATTCACACTAGACACAATGAAATTGTAATGAAATTACAACGGATATCTGCAATGGTAATTCCAGACAGTCAAACTCAGTGATTAAATTCTCCTCCTTAGACAGCTCAGTTGTCAAAAGTAACATACACCTTCTGTAAAATGTAATTAAATTGTCAGACTACCGACAAGCTAAGCGTACAAGTGGATGGCAAGTTCCTCAGTTTTTCAACTAAACTCAAAGAAAACTGAGCGTCTGCTTTTGCAGCCTTTCTTTCTGTTAAACGCAAGCTATAGTTCAGAAGTAGACACTGGGAAATATAGGAGGGAAAAAAAAGGATAATAGCATTGTGCAAGAGATGAATTTCAACAATTAACCAAAACCGTGTTCTGTAGGTTTTTAAAATATTCCTTTTTTTCCCTTGAATTGTTTTTGACATAGCACACTTGCTCCTCTGACGCAAAGCACAGTGCATTTCCCCCCTCTAATGAAATGTGCCATAGAAATAAAATTTCCTTCTCCTTGCTTAAAAAAATATTGCGAGAGCTGCCTGGGCTCCGTGTGCTGCCACGTGGGAGTAAGCTGCAATTGGCTGTTACCTTGCTGTCATCCTCGCTTGACAGATGCCGCGCTATAGGTTTGTTTCGCATTCAGTTTATAAAGAGTGACTTTGCCGTCGCCGCTAAATTTAAGACCTCTCTTATTAATACACTCAGCGTCTTTTTGGGGGCTTTTGTGTGAAATGGCCTCTTTGCACATGAATAACACTGCAGCTAATCCAGTGGAGTCCTCTGAGAGAGAGGGAGAGAGAGAGAGAGAGCGAGAGAGAGGACGGAGTAGATCCACACCACTCTGACTATTTGCTTTTATTACTTTTCCTTCACAGCAGCCTCATCTGTCTTTCCCTCTCAACCTTTGCTTGCCTTTTTGGATAGACATGGGAGTGGAGTGGGGGCGGGGGGCAGTTCTGTCCCCCAACAAAATCATCACTTCTACCTTTTAGGCCTGGCGTGCACTCTGAGACCATAGAGACAGGATGCTGGAGGATCGGTGGGGATGTGTTTACAAATGGCTGCAAAGCATGTGGCTTTTTATTGGCTTTTGCTTCGATTGACATTAGTGTGAGCACAAGGGGAACATGCTAATTTCTTAGATATCGCAACCTGGTGCTGGACTCGGTAGCGTTTATTTCATCAATTGAATGATCGATTGAGAAAGAGACAAAATGTTCACCACCACGACATTGTCAATGAGCTCGATATACAGTCGTTTTTTTGTTCTATCTTTTGAAGTATTTTGTTTGTGATGATTCACAAACAGGTGACGCAGGTTTAAATAAACAACAACAGCACAAGGTAGAGCAACCACAGAACAAGCAAGCTAAATGTTACAGCCAGGCCTAGGGGAAAACTTGATCGCAACATGAGTAAGGACACTACCTCTTCCCAACTCAAGTAAAACAAACAAAAAGGTTTATATTAAACAGAGACATGGACAGTGCGGCTAATTATATTAACGCCTGACAGGCCCAGTGGACAGAACAACCACATGATATTAAGTTAAAACATATCAAATTAATTTTATTATTACATTTAATTAAAAATTCAAATATAATTTGAATATTAAAAATAATAAGGAATGGGATTATAGAGGAAAATTGACAGCCCTCCATAAACAGCTTATCTGTCACTTTGGTTTTTTGTTATTTAAAATGATATCTTTGAAATAAAATCTGCAAGATGAAGTGGCGCAGGATACTAACATTAATAGATAAATCGCCTCACATACTGATTTATCAATCCTACCTCACTTTAGTGTTTCAAAGCTACAATTCCATCCCATACTGCTTTGGAGAAAATGTCATTTGAAAGGACGACAGAAAAAAATCAATAGACATCTGTCCATTGTGGAAGAGGCACCTGTGCTGAAGCGACCCATATCTGCGATGTTTGCTCATTAAAGTGTGATTCGTCGCTTAAGTCATCCCCTTACACTGTCACTTACGCTACGTTCCCACTGCTGCTCCTTCACTCTGTCTCGCTACCTAAACTTTTTCTCCGATCGACACACACACATCTCTGCTGAGATGACATCTGTAGCTGCTTTTTCTTTCCCGCCCCATCGATCTCAGCATTTTTCCCCTTCTTCGGCTGCCTTTAGTGGAAGCCCTTTGGTCTCACTGACAACACCACGCTGCCTGTGCTGCTCATGCTACGAAAGAATCTTGATGCAAATGCACACAGCGCAACCACCTGCTCCTCTTTTCTTGTCCAAATTCTTAGTCGTCTCTTTCTCTCTGTACTACCACGACTCTCTCCTGGCTGGACTCCCAGCGGACCTTTCTCTCGCCTCCACTACTCATACAGGAGGCCTGTCTCATTTTCATCCACACTAAATTCTTCTGTTTCATCCCCTGCTCACCAGCTTTCCAGCACCTCATTTTGAATTCAACGCCTCGGCTCTGCACTCCCCGCTTTCCCAGTGGTGCGCTGACCTCCCCACGCCCGACAGGACTTACGCAGTCTTTCTCTGTCTCCAAGGCTGAACCAAAAACTCTATCCAATCAAAACATTTCACATCCACATTTCCCACATCCTTTGTCACTTCATCTGATCTCACTCCTCCGACTTCAAAAACTCTTCATGTTGGACTTTTTCCTCTCCCACGTTTCTTTGCCAAGTCTCTACATGAGAACAGTGTGCACGTATGAATATCGCTGCATGTCTTGAGCTTTAGTGCTGTACATAATACATCTCGTTTCTCTGAGGAGTCAGACGCTTTAGGACAACAATGGCACTTAAGTAAATGTTGTATGGATCTGTTGCAACAGCTTTTTAACTCCGATCTAAGACAAACAATGCCTGTAATGTTTGTCCCTGTGCTCTCATGCAAGTCATTCAGCGGAAATAAAGCTGTTGTTCTTCATCGACATCGTCCACAATATGCAGTCTGCAGTTATGACGTTAAATGCATGATAACTTATAAGTTATTTGCCAGATTCTATATATAAATACTCTAAATTAAATCTCACATTTTGAAATTCTAGTGACTAAATTAAGACAGTGTGTTTCAGACTCCATTGGTTAATTGTAGCTTTCTTTTTAAACACAGAACTACACGTAGAACTATGTGGTTTCAAAGAGACTTGGGCCTACCATCTTAAAATAAAGGCCAACAAGGATGACTGCCATCCTGCAATTAGTCGCGCATGTGTCTTTTTTTGACAGTCAAAGAAGGCAAAGGATCGCAACTTCCAGTCATTGTCAATAAATTGTGCCGTCACTTAATTGTGTCACACATCTTTAAATCCTGTAATCCTGCGTTTAAAAGAGCGAGCCAAAGTTTATCATCGTAGAATTTACACCCTTTTAAACCTGGGTGTAACTTCATATGAGTCAACAGTGGAGAGAATGTATTGATCAAAGGCAAAAACCATTTTGTTCATATCATTTCTGCTTTAATGCGCACACAGTGCTGTGTGATGGGACCAGCATTCATTTACTGGATGTTTGGTGGGGCCTAGTTTATTCTGGGTTACATCCATCCATCCTCCTCCCCTTTAGGGGCCTCACACTTGTTGCAGCAGGGATTAAAAGGCAGTGAAGCCTGAAATGACAAGAGGTAATGAATAGTGGAGGCCCGTGCTCTTAAAGCTGTCGACTAATTGTAGAAAAAAGTATCCCTTAGCGATGCCTCAGCAAGCAAACGCTGTGTTTAAATGACATACTGTATACCCAAGAAAAGACGCCGTTTATTTCATGGACTCTGCATGAAATGACAATAATTGTTTTGCTCTTTTCTTATGGTAAACACACAAGCTCATGTATAGAGATGGTTTGTTCTCTCGTTGTATCAGAAAAGACAGTCTCACAACTCTTATTAGAGTGCAGACAGAGCAATAAACCTGCAGTGGCAATGAATTTTATGTCCCCACCCATTTGCCACCTCATTTGAACCTCTCTGCTCGCAACTCGCTTTGGCATTCCCGTGTGTGGGCAGAATGTGCCTCTGTAAAGCAAAAGCAGCTTTGGCAAGTGCTCCATGCAGATGGCTCCCCCATCTTCACACTGTTCACCGTGCCGTTAAATATTCCAAGAGCTTTTTTCTTTCCTTTGACTTAGAACTGGTCACCAAAGAGGGGATGCATTTTCATTCTCTCACCGTTGTGTTTCAAAATATTTGACCAAGTATGCATCGGGTGGTGATTTGAACGTACTTGGGAAAGCCACGTATCCCAGAGAAAACACATAAAAACCTCAAATAAATGTTTTTTCTCTGTCCCGGAATGCAGTTTTAAGATCATTTGAGGTGAGAAACGAGTCATTTAGAATTCAAAAATGTGTTTTTTTTTAATTAAGGTATGACGTATTTATAGTTTGGCAGCAACACTGTTGGAGATAAACAGCTCAGCATTTTATTAAAAGCTTTCTACTTGTTCATTTATCAACACTCTGTAGGTGGCGGTAATGAGGCTTTAGTGCCATTCAAACAGTAGAATAAAGAAGTATGTATACTAGTACTCCATTCCCACTGAAAAAGAAATGTCTTTATTCCACGTGTATCTGATCTAACCCAGCATGACTGGGGACTCTCGAAGCCTCTGCATTTTATCAGTGTCACAAATAACCCCGGCACAGAACTGTGAATAATTCAGAAGCCAATTTCGATGCGCCGACACACTTCACGTTAAGTGCGATGTGAGTAAGCAAGTGAATTGTACGTTTGGTCACTCTTATAAAGCTGCATATGTAGCGAGATAGCAGCGAGGATACAGATGCTTTTCCCCCGAGTCGGTGATGTGTTGTTTAATAATCAGCAAATACCAGGTGGACACTATTGTCTGCAGTGTTCTGGATTTATGGAATAACACGGTTCCTTTATGATGACTCGGGGGAACCGTGGAAAACATAGTCAAATTAATGGTAAAGGAAAATGTCAATACATTATATTATTTTTGATATTTCATAGGATAATAATACTGAATCGATTCTTGGAAGCACTATATTGATCAGGAAACATTATAATGGTTTGTGTTGTATTTAAGTCCTGACTGTTTGTTGGTAGCAGGATTCCGGCCATTTGAATCCTTCCACTCCTCTCACTCGATCAGGGGTCTGCAAGCTGCGGCTCTAGAGCCACATGTGGCACATGTTCAACACCTATGCATTGGCTCCCTGTAGCTATGAAAAAAAACTATCCAATCCAACTGTATTTATAAAGCACATCAGCTAAAACAAAGTGAGAATCAGAATCAGAGATAAATAAAACAAATACACTGTGAAAACATAACACACAATAGACCTAAGAACAGTAAAAAGTATAAATGCAACGTATCCTAAATTATGTTTATCTTTCTTTCTTTCATTATTTCTTTCAAAATGAACACTTATTTTTTATGGATCAGGCGATAAATGAAAGTGGTATTCATATTTCGTCCACTGAAATATGCGTCACATTGAAAACGTCCCAGAACCCGACAAACTTGTGTTTGAAATGTAGAGAGACACTTCCCAGCACTTAAATGAAGACATTTGGACATGAAGAAGTACACAGTAAGAGTCCTGTCCATCGTTAGATCCACACAATTACGCCAGCAGGTTTTCTCAAGCATGAACTACTATATATAATACAAAACAAGAGGTTTCTTTTTCTTACTTTCATTAATGCAACAAACTTTGTTTTTTACATAAAGTATAGATATATATAAAAATGATATGCGACGTAATGTTCATGTTATGGATCAAATAAGTTTTGCAGCTCCAGATTACAATCATTTGGGTGGAGAAGGGACAAAAATGGTCCTTTTTAATACTGAGGGTTGCAGACCCCTGCGCTAGAAAAAGACTGCTTTGTATCCCAAAATGCTGCAGTATGTCATATCATCGCCCCTGTCTTTGGATTTGTGTAATATCTCCAGATTCTTGCCAATACTCTGAAAAGACAACAGTGTGTAAACGGAACCACTACAAAAGTGGTTGGTTTTTATCGCCATCGAAAATGTGCAACCAAAAAGTCTTCTAGCCTTAAGACACTGTTTCAAACATACATTATAGTTATATGTTCTGCTGTTAATAATTGACTGCTGTTGGTTTTATTTTTTTTATCCCTCTGTATCCAGCAAAGCACTGCAGTCAGGCTGCTCCTCTCTGTCCACCTCCAGATTTAATCTGAAGGTTTTACTTTTAATCAGGGAATCGTTTTTTTCTCTCTTCTCCATAGGTGGCCATCTCTTTGACCTGGCTCTGCCAAACAATGGTCTGAGCTAACCAGGCACTCTGATTATGTGCTTGCTCAAGGTCACCCAACAATCAAGAGATTGCCTATGAGCAAGCTTGCTGTCTCTGACTCAGAGGGATAAACTGGATTATGGCATCGGGAGGGCTGCACAGTTAAAGCCACAGAGATGGCAAACACAATCAGAATGCCCCTACATGCCTCGCCTCTTTTAATCATTCACAAGCAATCGCAGCACGGATAGAAACCCACGTCCTCTTTGCGTATCGTGACATCGAGACAACAGCAGAAGATAATATGATTCCTGTATTAAGGCCTCATGTGCATCTGTGTAATAGATACATGTATGCACATTCAAGTGAGTGGAAAACACCAACCATCTGACACTATAGTATTCTAAAATCCCGTTTTCATTCAAATTTGTAGCAAAATTACTTGGGATTCTGTGCTATGGAGTTGTTTTCTCAGTTTTGTTTACGGCCTCTCCATGACCGCATGCACAGGCAAACAAACACCACAGGGCAGAACAGGCACTGGCAATGGGAATGGTGTTAATTGCCTTTTTTCAGTTTCTTCACCTGCTAATTTTTGTGTGGAAGAGGCTTAAATAGCTTAAACCTTATTAACTGCAAAAAAAGAAAAGAGACTAAAAATCCTCGCTCTCGTTGCTGTCTTCAGGTTTTACAGCACATCACGCTGTGGGATATTAAAAGGGTAAAAATGGAATTATATTGCTTTTAACTTCTTCTCAACTCCTTCCTAAAAAAGACATATTTCACTCGGAGGGATATGTTTTCAATCCAAATGAGATGCGTGATGGTAATTGAGTTACACGTTTAATGAAAACATGTCCGAGCTGTTAAAATCCTATTTGAATTTCATTTTCATCACGATAGATGCTGTTGCAGTATTTACATCTACGATATGGGGGCAACACACCCAATTCCATGGCCTGGAGTAGCCTTATGCAACTCTAAATGTCTAAATGTAATTAGCTTGTAATTTCCCAGGGGGAAATCCACTTTGGTGTGCTCACCAAGTATAAAACATCAAAGTGCAGATCGAACCAGAGGCAGGTCCACGAGCAAAAGAGAGAACTGTTGAAACCCAGCGCAGGCGAGTGAAGCCATCCACACAGCCGCCACAACAACTCACCGGTTGGATTGTATAAGCAGTTATCAGTGGTCTTTTCATTATACTGATGAGTGTTGGTGATAACTCATAAGGTGTGCATCTGTGTGTGCATGTCTTCATGGGACTGGCAGTCGCTTCTGCTCGGAGGTAACGATAGCTTTTGGCGTTTGCCATAACCATAAATAAAATCGAACAACCGCCGCTTCAGTTTACTCTAATGGCGTTTTTTTCACTACATAGTACCGCCACGTCTTCGTCATCTTTGCGGTTGTCACAGGATCTTTTTCATTAACGCCACTTGTTTTTGTGTGTAGATCAAAGGCTAATTAGCAAATGTCAGCGCTAATGCATAAACTAAGTTGAGGGACATGACATTAAATGTAAATTCTAGTTTCATATTGTTGTTTCGACCTTGATATTGTACTTTTTTCTTTTTTAAATAAATGTCTTTCTTTATTTGGTCCCTTCAGGCAGACATGTTATAATTGTGCTGTCATCTCCCATTCAATATTTTTAATTTCAAATGAACACACACACACACACACACACAAAATATTGTTTTATAAGATTTAGCCTTTAGAAATAAAAGAATCTAGAGCCGTGGACCCACTTAAAAAGCAAAACTTTTTTTAGTTTTGCCTTCAGGGCAGAGTTTCAACAGTAGTTTTCTGCTTCACTAGTTTGATTATTCCCATTTTGAATGGGAATATTGATACTTGTGCAGAGGGATCGTCTGCACCAAACCAAACCTGGGGTTGTAATCTCCCTGTAATAGATCTTAAACACTGCGGATAAAAATAAACAGGAAGCGCTTATAGACGTGGGCCTCAGTGAGCCGCAGCATTTTAATTTTGAGTTTCATTATCTTTATTATCCCTGAAGGAAGCAGTTCATGGACAATCTCGGCAGATTGTAGGGATAATTGATTATGCTACAAGAAGCACATCAGTCCGTTCTTGCTTCACAGAGTGTTGGCAGCGTACAGAACTTATTTATCCCACCAAGTCTTGAAACGGCCTTCTTTTTTTGGGATGATGACAGAGCGACCTGTTTGGCTTTCAGAGTCATGCTTTCACCTCTTGAGATAAATCCAAAGGGACATGTTTTGAAGCATGAAGTTTCATCTCTCTGTAAGGCCTTTGCTCTTTTATCTTTGCCGCGCACTCCTCCTCAGCGCGCGCCGCAACGACAGCCTCCAGTGTTTACGAATCATACCGCATGACTTATACATGAAGAAGCCGCTCTTTATTCATCTTCAGGACTCCCACTGTGTGCGGGGCTCCTCGCCGTCTGTATCATTTCAGCTCTTCTGTCTGTCTGTTCTCTTGCACCTCTTGGACTTTGTACTTTGTCTGTGTACTTGTGAGATGAGTTTAAATAAAAAAAGAAAAAGAAAATGAAATATGTGCTCAAAATGACGTTTCGTTCCGCACTGCATTGTTTGGACTGAACCTCTCCGAGCCAGACTAATTGTCAGTTGGATTGTCAAGGTCCTTAGACGATGAATCCTAGTCCCTGACTTTTTTTTCTCTGCTCTAAATGACATGATGACGAAAAAGGACATTTGTGTCAACTTTTTTGATCTTATCACTTTTTTTTTTTAATCTCAGGCCATCGTCTTCATCTCTTGTTCGTGACTGAATATTTGGATAGTTAATATCACTTTGTGTCTCGGCATGCTAATATGCTAAATTAAAGCCATTTTCAGGCGTGAATATATGGATAATGTCTGCCGAATTAGGTCTAGACCAGCGGACTTAAACTTGAGGTGTGGCCCACCAATCGAGTACAGAGCAATAAATTCAGTTACAAAATAAATAAAAGACATAAGGGAAAAGACCTCTGTGAAATACTACCTCAGATATTGTTATTGCAATATCATGATGGCATATTGTTATCGTTTTAAGCCCTTTTCTACTGAACAGTTGTTAGGCATTTTTTTCCACTTGAGCGACCCTTTACTGACCAGAGTTAACACTCAGTGGCCCCCAGGTCATTTGAATTTGAGACCCTTGGTCTACATTAAGAACAGGAGTTATGCTATGTTCTTACAGAGGCTCACTCAGTCTCTATCAGGACATTCAACTTGGGAAATGGCAGATGGAGAATTTGGGAGAATGTATACACGTGGATCTGTGGACATTTGTTTTCTCACATAGAGGATGCCCTCGGGACAATCCCTGGACTGGAGTGTGTGTATGAAAGTAAACTTGACCACAATCAATAGTAGACTGAACTCACAATGTAAACTTTTGAACGTGAATAATTATTTTCACATCATTGTCTGTCTCCTCCGCGGGCACTTTGCTATAATTGATCCGTCTATACTACATCAAATAATAAATATCCAACGCACTGTACACAGAAGTGATTTTCACTTAGAGCCACCAGCCTTCCATGATAAAGGACTTCAGACTCGCGATGAAGAGAGCATTTTGAAAACCTCTTTCCCTCGGACCATTAACTCAGTTCGGTTCTTTTATCATGAAGCCATTGCAGTAATTTGCCTCCAATCTAATTCTGCATTTCTGTGCAAACTTGATTAACACTGAAGTTCTAAATCTTAACTTGTGAGATTGTATGTCACTTATCCTGCCTTCTGGGATGAAATAAGAGCAGTACAGAAATGGGATGCATTGTCGTTTTCATACAATTTTTGTTCCCATTCTTCCATTTTTTTGCTCCAATACGCTCATGCAATTGTGCGTATGTGCAAGAATATACTGATAGTTTAGGCTTGAAAGTATGCATGGATGTGATTCTTGGTACTTTGGTGCCGATTCAATTTGAGATTCCATTTTATTGTGATTCTATAAATTGAGATTAATATGGATAATTGCAGTTTTCTTTTTCTCCTTCATCCAAAATCAGTCATCAGTCTGGCCTTTATCTAAAATGAATGGGACAGTGAAAGACTACTTTACTGCTACATTTAAACTAGATAAAATCAGGCCAAGTTGAAAATAATAATTGAATAAAGTGTTGGGTTGTTTTTTTAAGTTTTCCTTCTCAGTGTTCACTGAGCTACTGCTGTGAGAACATGAAATAAAATGCTGGACCCAAACCTGGCGCAGCACAACTTCAGTCTTCAAATGAAACTGCAAAATGTCTCTTCAAATACAAAATACACTACTTTTCTTCCTCTACTTTTTAGGTAGGTAAGCTGGCAACTGCTAGTTTTAGTACTGCAGGTACGATTCATAACATTAGTTCCATCCGTCTTGTGTTTTACTGGTAGAGGAGGAAGAAGAGGAAACCTGGCTCCATGGCCGATCTGAAGTAAATCGGAGTAATCTACACCATTCTTGCTTGTCTTTGACGTGGCTGGTTTGGTTTGAACCACCAGCGTCCCACTCCAGAGGTGACCGTGTCGTTTTTGTCAGGCTTCCTTCTTCTTATGAACGATAGATGATGAGTTGATGATGCAGGAAAAGACCCCACTGACACAGGACTTGTACATACATTTAAGTATTAAACATTAGCTGTGTTAAAGTGTTCTTCTTAGTTCATATACTTCAACCGCTCCAACCACCAAGCCTTCTGGGTACAATGTGGAGCCCTGTCTTCCTTTTCTCCTTCGTTGCATGAGCTCCTTTCTCTGGTCGTAACTTTCTGCACACCTCAAGACAGTTTATTGTCTCACTGAAGCTGATGAGATTGAGAAGTTTGCACGCGTATCGGTTTGACAACGAGCCCGATCTGCAGGAAGCATCACTCTTTAACATCTAGAGATGTTGTAGTTAGAGTAAAATGCTGCGTGAGGGAGTAGAAAATTGTCACAAAATGACATATACATACAGTTTAGGTTTTAGTTTTAGATAATGAGAAAGCATCGGCCCTGATTTACATAATCAATTTCAGCCATTAAGACGACAAACAAGCACTGTGATCACAGTTCAGCGCCGCCCCAATGCAGCGAGCATTAGAGCTGAGATAGAGTCAGTGCAGCTTCGTATACGGGTGCAACGATTAGTCCCGGTCAGGGTGTCGTCACCCTGTTTAATTAAAAAGCCGCCTCTGGCAAACATGGAGTGGAGGGCACATGGAGTGTGTTTTGTTTTTATTGTCGGCCGTGATTAATTGAAATTTGTACTGAAAATGTGCGGAAAAAAATGAAGCACATCGTTATGAAAGCCTGTGTGTTTTTAATTGCAGTTACAGGTCGAGTATGGGCGGGTGCGATATTGCATTACACATTATGACAATTAACGGTCAGTGCTGTTACGGAGCTTCACTCTGAATGTCACGATTGACCAGTCACAATCAAGTATTCAATGTTTTTCTTTGTGTCAATAACGTTGTTTATTCTGAATAAACAGAAATCATCGCGACTAATCGGAAAAAAATAATCGTCCGATTACTTGCCGTGCCAAAATAGTTGTGCGTTGCAGCCCTAGCTTTGATATTAAAGAGCAAATATCCAGGTGCAAAAAAAACCTGCATTTTTACCCCAGAATCTCATTTCCTGAACATCTGCAGTTATTTGTGATAAAGTGACAGCACTGTCAGTGCTTTGTGCTGAGCTTGAGAAGTCTCGTCCCAGCCCGGTAAGACGATAGCTCTGTGTTATTGTGCCCATGGAAAAGCACAGACTGAGTTTTTCTTGATGTGTAGGGAGCAACTGGGCTCAAGATGTACTCCATTTTTATGTCACTTTTATGACTATTTGTCATTAGGTGTCCTCATGTGAATTGCTTCCACACCTGTGTGTGTGTGGAACTCATGCATGATGTGAGCGTGGCTATTTTTATCTGCAGGTTTTTCCTGTAATGAGTGCCATGATGTTGAAGGCTGAGCGTGTGTGTGTGTATGTGGGGGGGGTGGGGGGGAGGGCTCTTCGGTAAGAAGCACAGAGATGATGATAACGATTTTAATTTGTTTTTCATTTGCAATTGTAACTGTAACATATCAATTTTAAAGACAAACCAACATCAGTTACCGTCAAATGAGTTCATACAGTGCTGATTAAGCCCATCAGCTGCACTCTGCGGTGTCGAGGTCTCATGTTGCTCGGCAACATTCCCGCGCTGCACGCAGGAAGTGATTTGTTTTATGTCGAGACAGACAGATCGGCAACAAAGTGCTCGGAAAGCGAGACAAACGTTTGATTGAGCCCTCGATTGATTGCCCACAAACACTCCCTCAGATGGTAGTATTGCTTGACAGAGCTTGTTTTCAGATGAAGGACGCAACATGTAAATAAAGTTACATCTTCTATACAAATAGAGGCAGAATGATATACAGTATATATATATATATATATATATATATATATATATATATATATATATGTGTGTGTGTATGTATGTGTATATATATATATATATATATATATATATATACATACATATATACATATATACACATATAGTCCAATTATGTCCTACTGTAATAGATAATACCAGCTAAAATAATATCCCCATACCTTGCCCACAATCCCCTGTATATTTCCTGGTCAAAAAGAACAGCTGCTCATTATAGCTGATGTTGACTGTCACTCTTATCAAAAACTACTGGTGGTAAGCCACATCAGCAGCTGCTCATTAATGTGAGTTTCTTTCCTTCATGACAGAACAGAAAGAAATATGTGTGTGCGTGTTGTTTGGATGGTGTTCCCATTTTTGAGAGAAAACTCAAACTTTTTTTTTCAAATTTTTAAACTATGCCCCTAATGTTTGCAGGAGGAGAAGCAGATGTTGAACAAATTCGTTTTAAAACAAAGATGAACACAACTGGGTTGTGTCGTTGACACGATTGAAATGAAACGTCTGACGGTGACGCTCATCAGCTCCGATGAGAGCACCTTTTTTTTTCCACCTTTTGTTTTGACACCATGGGAAACTTTTATGTTCAAAGGCAAATACGCCAGCAAAGCTTAAAGAGGAACAGTAACTGTAACTGCCACAGGGAGAGGAAAATGGCAATGTGAAGGAGTCAGGAACACAAAAGTATATTTATTTCCTGTCTGCTTTTATGACCCAAGCAAGATTTTATAACTGTTGCTAAATCAGCCTATCATCTGGGGCTACAGCAGCTTTTTACTCCAATAGACATTTCAATTAATCAGCCAGGCTCCAGTGCACAGAGCAGTGTAGAGTGAGGTGCTCACTGTGTAAGTACTTTTGTTAAGTACTTCTGAGTATCACATATGAACTAGTAGCCCACTGAATTGCCACCTGGTGTAGGTTTGCTGTACTTTCGTCACATGATCACATCAAACCTGATGCCAGATTCCAGTGATGCGACTGTATGGAGGCTGAGTAATTTAATTTTGGTGGGTCCATTCTTGTTACTGTGGGCAATGTCGGGAAGAAAAGACCTTGATGGTATTCACAGGCACCTCTTTCATCTATTCAACCGGTGTTTTCTCCATCCTTGGGCTGAAGCCGCCTGTGCAAAGACATTGTATTACTTGTCATTCAAGGGGGCAATGACTCACCATCCATTGTTCCTGCAGGCAGCATCAAAGGTCACCCCCCCACCATCATTACCAACATCACACTCACTTATTGGAATACAAAGAGTTCAGAAAAAACCTGCCTTGTCTGTTCTCTCTGGCACCTTTAAAGAGTTTTCATTTTAAAGCTCTAACATTAGTGCCTGTGCCCACAGTCTTTGGCCACTGAACCACAATTACCAGTCCAAACCAGGGCTCAGTGTGCCATACTCTAGGACACTCTGACAATCTTTTTTGAATGCTTCCTATGTCCTTCCTCTGTACGCAAAACATGGCGAAGATTCAGTTAATAGGATTTAATGGAATCTGGTGAAAAGAATACCCCTCTCCAAACACATGGAAGAATCTGTATGGTAAGAAAATAGAGACAGTGTTTGTTTTGAAATGTAGAAGTGCCTGAAAACTATATTCTGTTGAATGGCCATCAGACGGTGTCTCATGCCTAATTTTTGTCTCAATCATTTGTTCAGAGCATTCAGTTTCCATTTTGTAAACGACAATCCCGTTTCTAGTGAAATTAAGTCACAGCATGTATGAACGTGAGTAGCTGGGTTTGCGCAAAACCTAAATATCGCAATAAAAAGCTGGTGATGGAAACACCTACATTGAGAAAAACCTTTCAAATATTGCTAAAAAAAATAATGCACCCCCCTGAGGTGGATTTTTACATGTGCCGATATGAAAGTTATCGCAAAGGTGTAATAGAAACACTATTTTTGCATTTACATATCACTGGACATGACGTGGGGGGGGTCACATGATCAGTTCAGACAAGGTGGTGCAGTATGTAGTTCACCCGCTACCTTCGTCTTCTGTTGAAAACAATCATAGCTGCAGCAGGAAGCGGCAATCAAGTCTGCAAAATGATTTTGGTCGCCTTCCTCAAAGTGGAGTCTTGCGGGACGAGATTTTATGAGAAAAATGGGATGTTGCAAGACTAGATATACAGTATAGCTCACTCGCAAAACACTTCAGTGGAAACACCTCCAAGTAGTATTGTACTAAAAAAATTGTAGAAATATCACTTTTATGTTGCGAAATACTGTAATGGAAACACAACTAGTGAAAGTGAGTCCAGTCCAGTAGTTGTCCGATTGTAGGACTAGGGGGACGGGCAGTGGACAAGCTCTCAGTCAGAGCCACTCCCTCTTTTGTCAAATATGCTTTCTTCTGTTTTAAAAAACTAAAATGGCTCTGGACAAATGACCGAATCCCACGGAGTTCATAAGACAATGAGTGATGTCACAGTGGGTTGCCATTTGAAAAATGGTAGCTCTCCTTGTTTTGCAACTACGTCAGGAACACGCTGGTATTATGAATTTTACTGGATTCTAAGAGGGCACACCAGAGATCTCAGACTGCAGATCTACCACATTTGCATAACGTAAAAAATGGTGGCACATAGCTGCAGTAATATGTTGTGGTCATTGAGAGCTTGGGTGACTGATAACTGGTAGACAATAAAATGACATTGGCACGGTCCCCATCTTCCAACGTGCATCATAGTTTAAGACTTGTTCCCATTCATTTCTGCATGTTTGCACATCAGTGTTCTAATGTAACGCTCGTCTACTCGTCACTAGCTGTTTTAACAAGTGTCTGTCACCACGTTGTGTCAGTGACGGTTGCTTATTAGCGTAACTGCCTCTGAATCTGTTCATGCATAATGTGTGCCATGATGCAGCGTTCATTTCCACGTCTTAATTTACTGTATGCCTTCATTTTGTTTCACACAGTGGATGCAGGATACACAAGACAACCACAATTTGGAATCTCCAACCTAAAGTCTAAGGAAATGTGATTGGCACTGATTAAAACATCATTATGAATATAATAGTCAACTCCTGCCCCATAGATCCTCTTAAATCCTACACTCTGATCCTAATACATTGTTAGTAAGGAAGCATTAACTCTGTGAATTAATTCCTGAGTCATTCTATTTCCAGTTTGCAGTTATTGATGTTCTGATATGTGGAGGGGGGAAAAAAGCCAGATTGCTGGTGGTAATGGCAGATCTCTGAGGCAGGCAATTTGGAGGTTGACTGCTCTTGAACCATGATGGAAGTGTGGGTGCTTCAAAGTGATGTTTTTAACACAGTGAAATATGGCTGGACTAAACCAACAATCGCCTCTTTCGAACTCATTATTAAATGTTTTACACTTTAATCCAGGAATATAATTTGCTTTTACATCCCCTGTCTTAAACGCTCCGTGCCGGCCTGTGTCAATACTTGTGTATCATATAGCAATGTCAGTGAATGCAACATTGCACTGCTGAATCTGCCTTTCCACCTGCCAGCAACAAAGACGAGTCACAGAGGGCCAGTTCCGGCGATGGAGTCCCACAGGCTGTATATGTATCTGTTTGAGTGCTTTCAACTCCAAATTACACAATAGGCTCATCTCTCCCTCCCAGTCCCACCCTGCCTTCTGTGCTGTCATACAAGATGGCCAAACACTACACACACAATCTGTCGTCTTTGTTCCTTGGCACAGACATTAGAAAAGAAACACACTGATTTCTGTACTTTTAAGCAGCAGTCGTGCGTTAGAACACCTTCTCTAGATCCCGTGTTTATTTGCACTCTCCCACTTCCACAGTTTTGTAATGTCTTGTTTCATTCCGACATCAATCACTCAGCTCTCCTCTCCTTTGGCATCGCCTACAGATTGATTACCTCTCTGGAGTTCAGTGTAATGACAGGGGGCCAAGCTAATTTCTGAAGTGATAAATGGTGAGCTAAGTGAGTGCAATCCACTGGGAGGCAAATGGTCCCGAGCCTGCTCTGTGGCCTCAGCCATGTTTTAATGGAATTTCCCGACAATGTTAAACATATGGAAAGACAAAGACGGTCACTGACTATACATCCAAGAAACAAAGAGATTAAATCAGCCTGAATCTAATTACTGCCACTTATCTTTTCAAGGTTTACTTTTTATCGAGCCTGTAAGTCCCGATGTATAATGGCAGAGCAGTGAATGCTAATGTACCACCAGGCCTATAGTTAGAAACTTAATGAGGAAGAGAATCTATGAAACTCCACATTACTGTATAGTCTTTTCAGGCTGAGAAGTCATTGAGGTTGGAGCTCATGCTAGGTCATGATATATTATTGTCATTATATTATGGACAAGGGGCAATGCATTCTGTTCACCAACAAACTGGAACCTGAATCATTTGAGGAACGGCATGTTTTTTTTGGCAGTTTGAAAGATTTTGTTGGGATTTACCCAAGTCACACAAACTTAGCAATTGTCAATGACCAACAACTACTGCTTACTGCATGCTAAAACCACTGTTAGCTGTTGGAAAATGCTATCTAACAGCAAAGTACTGAACACATATAATGATTCCGTTACACTGAAAACAACTGTTTTACAAGTCACTAGTCACTCGTGTAAAATTAAGTCACTGCAGTTTTGTGCATTGATGACTCTGCCCATGTTGAGTAGGTACTATTTTTGTAATGGAAAACAAACCTAAGCCGTGCTGTGCCGTGCCAAGGCAAGCTGGGACCATAGTGGAAAAGGGCCAATAGTGTGCAATCACACCAGCCCTTCTTAATCAAACCCTAGTTTGTTTGTTTGGAAAGTCTGGTTCGTTTGCGCACCAAAGAAGCGAACTCTGGTCTGCCTAAAAACGTAAGTCTAGGTTCACTTTAAAGGCGACATAGACCGGAAGCTCCAATTAACACTGTGTTTGTGTGTGTATCTGTGTCATTACCTCGTTTATGAAACCCTAAAGTTTCAGAACAACAGTTCAGCCACTGCTGAGAAAATAGTGTTGTATTGTTTTCCTGGGCTCTGCGAAGCGGATCGGCACTTCCTTAATTTAATATCGTCATCAGAAATCCTCACCACTCCTCTCACCACCGTAGCGCCTCCTGGTGCGGGCACTAGTCCGGGCACATCCGGTTGCGTTCATTCAACCGCAGAAGAAGAAGAAGAACTACTCTCGTTGTAGCTGCTGAGATGCAGAGCTGTGAATCTGAGAGCTGGCCTATCTATTACGTCACTTCCAGGTACCTGGCCAATCACAGGACAGTAGGAAAGCTCACGTTGGCTGGCCAATCACAACACAGTCCACGGCTCGTTTGCAGCGATTAGTAGGTTTTTAACCATGAAAACAAGTTAATATATGTGAGTAGACCTCCATAACTAACATATATGTGTGATACAAGCATTCTATGTCGCCTTTAAGTGAACTAAATGCAGGAAGCGGACTACAATGCCGGGCATTGGGGGTATAACACAGGGCGTTGTGGGTAAACCAAAAACATACGTGCGTGTAGAACAATAGCTGGGAGAAACGGCTGTGTAGTATATTCTCATAAAACAAAATAAAAAACCCAAGACCGATTTGATGCAGCTCCATGTTTTGTTCTTATGTGGCAGAAACAGAAGTTGCCCTGCATTAGCCAATAAGTGAGTGATTTTTCTTGTTTCCTGATGCAGTGCTGCCTCAGGCAAGGAGGGTAATACGTTATTCAAAAAGCTGGCTCTGGTTTTTGTTAGGTGAGCCTTTTGTTAAAGATCCAGTGTGTAACATCAAGAAGGGCTTATTAGCAGAAAATAAATATGCAACCCACAAGCATGTTTGTACAGCTGTATAATCTTCTCAGAAAGCCTTGAATAGGCCTTTTCTTAGACAAGGGTTATGCTTTAATGAAGTCAGCCTGAATGAACAGACCAGCCGTAGCATGCATGCATTGAGGTGGAAGTTCATACATTTATTCATTCATTCATCTTCTACCGCTTTATCGTACACATGAGGGTCACAGGGAAGCACTGGTGCCAATCCCAGCTGACATAGGGCCAAAGGCAGGGTACATTCCGGACAGGGCTCTAGTCCCATCACAGGGCCTGAGGTGGAACATGGTAAGTGTATACTAATACTCGCTGTCTTACATGACTGTGACCTGAAGTTATACAAACTAAATAATTCACTGAAACATCTGTATCTAGAAGCTACAACTAGAAGTGCACATGCAGGAACTTTGTGCTGTGGCTGCAGGTTAAAATACCCTCTAGCATACTTCTTATCCCAGAATTCCACACTTAACTATCCACAGAGCCTCACATTGCCCAGCCTTCACCAGGGATGGGTAATGAAACCTGGTACTAAACAAGCCCCTTGGCTAAAATGTAGAATTCTGTAGACCCTGAATGCGTCAATAACTGCCCTCGGTTATAATCTGTGACTAAGGTCAGATTATTCAGGCTGTACTACCTCAGGCTCTGCTGTGCATGAGGCCAAATTTAGCTTTTATTTTTTAGTGATGGTTATTTAAGGCATAAGAGCTGTTCACTTTTTATACTTTTTATATTTTTATTTTTTAATTTGGTGATTAGACACATTGGACACTCTAAACTGACGATGTGGACCTGTGATGGACTGGTGACCTGTCCAGGGTGTACCCTCCCCGCGAGCCCCATGTGTAGGATAAAGTAGTAGAAGATGAATGAATGAATGAATGAAACAGTTAAATGCTTCTGTTAACTTTGCAAATTGATACAGAAACACTAAATAATCTGTTTAAAATGACCATAGTCAATAAAAAAATGGCCATTGATTCTCACCTTTCCATCTCTTTCTATTCTGTGTATGACATCACTTTGGTTAAAGTGCTAAAGTGACAGACATTTTGCAAGACATCGGTAATTAATTGATGATGGAAATAAATATTGCATTTCTGCAGTTGTCATTATTTATGCATAGCAGTTCACTCACTTGAACCATGAACGTAAAATTGAGTCCTATATTGTTGTTGTTTTTTACTCACAAATACAATTACAACACTTGCAAATGTCAAAGCTTTCATGAAGTATAAATAGCCCAAATTACATCTTGCCGAGAGGGAGCACAGAGGCATGACATTTCTATTAAAATGTATTGTTTGAAGAGTGAAGCAGGCAAATGTCTCATTCATAAACAAGAGTGTGACCTGAATAAAAAAAGGGATTTTTATCTATATTGATGCTTAAAGCTGTTGTCATGGAGAACTTCCATCAATGATACTCCGTTCCAGTGAAAGCATAAGTGCATTTGTGGCAAATTAAATACATTAGCTGCAGGTTCCACCCACTTTATATGCTGTGCCTCTGCCTCTGCTCCCTGATAAGAATCACCAGATAGGGTAACATGCCCAATTTTCCAGCGAGCAATCAATTATGAAGCCTGCGCTCTAATGAAGGTTGTTGTTTGGCTTAACTAAATTAATGTGCAGGCTCTTAGACGGCACTCCGCACGGGCCCCACAGTCAGTTAGAAAACAGGCAATGACGGCAGGACCAGAGCTTATTCTCCGTGTCCTCAGCACGCAAACTTAGGTCTCTTTAAATGTTGTCATCAGTAACATTAACAGTTCCCGTGTGGTATTTAATAAAACACATCTGATTATGTAGGAAGGAGAGTTCATTAAAGCTGTATTTCTCCCCCTCCCCACACACTTTGTGACTTTGATGTGCACCTTCTTGCAGGATGTGAGACGGATGCCATTATGCCTTCTCCCGCTCTCGCCCACCCAGCCATTTTCCACTTCTCAAAACCACGAGGGCGTTCCGGCATATTTTCTCTCCCAACGTTGCCTTGTTTGAATAGAGGACACGTAAGAGGACAGACTCGGTATAAGATTATGATTATTGTGTTTCAATCGCTTTGAGAGGAGCCGCAGCCTCCGTTAAATATGACAGTAAAAGCACGTGGCGAGCCCACGGTGTGATAAATGTAAATGTCGACCTCGGAGTGTTTTTGCGTCGTTGGTGAACATGGATCATTTTAGATATCATACTGTGTTCCACAGAACACAAAACAATGCTCAATATATGTGTATATGTATATATATATATATATATATATATGTGTGTATATATGTATATATATATATATATGTGTATATACATATATATGTGTGTATATATATATGTATATACATATATACACACACTGACTCAGCTCATTCAACTGTCAACGAGTGAGTCACTTTGAACAATGCTTTGGATGCTGAAGCAGTTCGATGCGTCAGTCTGATTAATCTGCAAAGGATTTAAATATCCTCTAAGTCACATTCGTCGGTCAAAGTCGCGGTAAAACCTTGAGACGTTTCCGAATTTCCTCACCTTTTATGAGAAATGAAGACAAGTTTTCAGTACTGATGAGTGTGTGTCAGTATCATTAAACCCTATTCAATTTTATCTAGGGAAGCATTTTATCAGAAGTGTCTTATTCTATTACATGTGTCTCCTTCCATTGATTAACATCAATCAGTCCATTGAGCTTTTTTCTCAATCGTTTCATGTTTTATTGGTGATCGAAATATTACAAAGACCGAGGCCTCTGACCACAGGTTTTGTATGAGTGAGCAGAGCAAGAGGGCATTGAAGTAATCATATGTTGAGGTTGGGCAGTGTGAGTGCGTATAACCTTGGTTGAACCCCATGGTGTGAAGTCTGTGGGTCGTGATACGTGTCATGTGAAGAAATGTATACAGGGTTTATACAGAATTAGATGTTAGTTGGGGGCTACCAGTCCCTTTCCATTTAGCTCGGCAATGCTTTCAATAATGAAATATACCCCGAAAATGAATAAGACAAAAATGTTGGTGTATTTGTGAATGCATTGTTCTGTACAGAATGAATATTTTAATTCAATAGTGGGTGAGATATACTAGAAAGAAAATTGCATCCAGAAATACAAAATGCACTTGAATTAGATATTGTTTTTGTTATGTTTAATGCGGAATGTGAGATGTGGACGTCAATATTTTGTAAATGTTCAGGCAAAACCAGCTTTTACAGTTTGTTTGGGTTGTAGCTCTCGGCCATTTTCATTTTGTCAAAGTAGCTCTCCGAAGAACAAAGGTTGGAGACAACAACCGGAAGTTCTGAGACAGTACCAGCGGTCAGTCACATGGTGTCATGGTTTCCTCTGAATGGGATCGTGTTTTTAAAAATGGACATCATGCCCAATTGAAGGAGACCTAAAGCTGTCAATGGAGAGTGACTTAGAAATATATTCATTTTCTCATAGACCTCCATTTGAATGTAGTTCTTTTTCAGGTATCGCCCAATGGCTAAGTTCTGGTCTGACCAGGTTCTCTGTATTTGTGATTTGTCCTTGGAGACAGTGTTCTGTAACTGAATGCTCTGAGCTTGTTTATTTCAGATTAAGGATGACTCAATACCACTTTTTTATGTAAGATTACTGATTCCCATATCAACCTTTATATCTACTGATACCAGTATCAGTGTGATACAGTCTTTTTTTTTTACCCCTTTTTAAACAATTGAGTTGTTTGTTTGTTTGTTGCATGCATTCACCTCCCGGGCCTTAACCAGCTAAATAAATAGTCGCCAACATTAAGCAAAACTGCGGCTGCTGCTGCTTTTAAATATGAACATTTTCTCCAACAACATTACACTCTTTCAGCTCATAATGAGTCAACACAGCTGACATGATTACAGCAGCCCGGATCAACAGCACACATCTCTCTTTACTTGATATTTAGGGTTTACAGATCGTATCTTTTTCAGATTTTTTTTCCAGTTTGAATCGTTCTAATTTAAAATACAGGGTGAGGCTGTAATTGTTGACATTTCTGAGATGTTATTCCTCATGATGTCTCTTAAGGATGGGGAATTCTTTTTTGATTTTAGTGCAAGGTTCAGAAGGAACAGGCCGTCATTGAGCTGTCCCAGACTGGTTACCACTCTCCCCATCCAGGCTAAGAAATGAATGGGTGTATTATTGATCAAAAACCTTTTCTGGGGAGTAGGAGTAGGAGAGGGCAGTAATTCCATCTGATTTCCACCAGCCAGTTAAAGTATAATGTTGTTGTTTTTGTGCAGGTGTGCAGGTTTTTTATGGATTTTTTCTAATAATAGGAGGAGGTGATTTTGATGCTCAGCCTACGAGATATTTTCAATTTATAACAGTGGTGGATTGATGTCTTTTTTTCCCAGTGATGGATGGACAATAATTGTGGTGCATGGAAGTGCTTTTTTCTTTTTGTGGAGGGTGGATAGTTTGGGGTTTTTTTTTTCCCCACCAGAGCAAGCCTCCACACTTGTTCTATTTATATACCAGGACCTCCTGTGGTAACTCGCAGTCATGCTGTTCACTGACTGCAATCAGCGCTGTATTCACATGTGGCGCCACACATTCCACTGTATTTTAAATGTCTGTTTAATTAAAACCCTTAGTAGTATTTGTGTCAAGCAGTGCAACGCAAATGACATAGCAAGCCTGTCTCAGATTTTTGGAAAGAGAGAGAAAACAGAAACCATGTTTTTGGCCAAATTTGTATTTTGAGCGGGGAGAAAAATGCAAATCAATGTCTGTTTTCATCCTCTGATCTTGTAAATATTTGAAGTTGGTTCACGGGGGCAAACAGTTCTTAATACTTGTATTCTACTGGGAAGTCATTAAAGCACGAGATGAGGACACGCTGGGATGACTTCATAAAAGATCTGCATTCAAAGTTCAAATGTTGAATAACTTCACCACACACACATCTGATGGTTTTATGTGTTGCTGTTTGTCATCTCATCGGGGGAGTGAGAGCCTCGGTCGATGTTTAAGTCACACATGGCATGTTTTACTCATTCAGCTGTTTCCACTGCACTTTTTGCCGTATTTTGTAAAAAGCATGTCGTTTCTCTATAGTTGCTGTCAGAGCAGCCAGATTGTGAGAATGAAATGACCATAAACCTGTTTTAAATTATTAGTATGCAATGCCATGTGTATATAACAAATCATGTTGCTTATATGATATGATTATTTTCATAATCGATTAATCTGTCAGTTATTTTCTCATTTAATTGATTAATCATTTGGTCCATAAAATATCAGACAACCTTAAAAAATGTTGATCTGTGTCAAACCTGGTGATGACGTTCTCAGATGTCTTGTTTTGTCCACAAACCAAAACGATTAACTTTTAATGATTTCTTTTTTCTGCGGAGCAAGGAAATTAAGAAAATATTCAGATTTAAGAAGCTTAAACAATCGGAAATCTTGTTTTAATCATGACAAAAGCTTTGTACCGATTAATCGATTATGAAATTAATTTAGAAATGGATTAATAATCGATTAATAATAGACTCCTGCCTTTGCAGCAAGAAGACCTGGGTTCGAGCCAGGTCAGAACAAGGGCCTTTCTGCATTGAGTTTGCATGTCCTTCCTGTGTTTTCTCCGGCTTCCTCCCACAGTCCAAAAACATGCAATATGGGGATTAGGCAAATTGGACACTCTAAATTGACCGTAGGTGTGACTATGAGTGTGAATGGTTGTTTGTCTCTATATGTGGCTCTGCGATGGACTGGCAAAATTAGTCTTTTTTTTTTTTTTTCCAGGTCTGCTTAAACAACATTTGCAAATGACTGGTTGTTAATTTTCTAAGGGAAACGTTCTCCTATACAAATGTTCTTCAGTTCTGAAACTAGAATACACATCGCTGCTTTATGCCACTGTAACATTCAGAGCTGATTCTGACTGTGGCCATTTCAGTGGACTGAAATACTGAAGTACTCATTCAGTCGGCAACTGAGTGGATTCATTGTTGTCGGTTCACTTGGTGAAGCATTTTTTGCTTTGTGCGTTGAACAGTGATTCAGTGGTGGGTTTTTACATTTCCTGGTGTAGTTAGGTATTGACCTTATTGACAGTATCCGTTGAATGAAAAGACAGTATATTACCCAGAACATCGAGATTTATCATGTCATTGTAACTCCATCTTTTGTATATTTTGCTTGCAAGGCCAATGGTTTAACTACTGCTAGCAGTATTAATTTACTAAATTCATTGTCAACTATTTTCGTTATAAGATAATCAGTTCTGCTGTTTTGTCTTTGTCAAGGTCTGTGATTTCAGCGTGTTGTCTTCTGGTTTCTTTGCTCCTCTATGACAGTAAACTGAATCATTTTTAGCTTGTGGGCAAAACAAGACGCCCTCTGTGTTTTTTTGTTGTGGTCCAAACAACGATTAACCACGAAAGTAATCGAAAAAACATTTTGACAATGAAGATAATTGCTTGTAGCAGCCTTATAGCTGCTCGGTGTGAGGAGAGGGATCAGTGTGTGCTGCTGCTGCTGAAAAAAAACTAATGTCTCAGGTTTTCTTCATAAACATATCAGGCCCTGTCCAATCGTTTGTTTACTTGGCGCTAAAGTGAACAGAATGCCTGCTAAAATTATATGCTGGACGCTCTATAAATAGCTTAAACCTAACAAATTTACTTGTGAAAACCTTCTGAAGGACTTACTTCTTGACAATGCAAAACTGCAGCCATCCATAACTAATGGATTAAAAAAACTTTAATTTTATCTGTGACTGTATCAGTCAAATTCAGTTAGTAATGATGGATAATTGTAAGGATTTCTCCGTGGTCTCGTTGATAATATTCTTATTGTGATTGTTTTTTTCTTCTTTGGCTCTTTCAACCATAAATTAGAATCATTCTGTCTAACATTATACGGCAATATTGTAGAATAGGATTGGACACTTTGTTGGGCATGAGAAGACAAGTGTTCTGAAGAGTGGGTTCATTAAAAAGTCTGTTTTTCCCTCAGCCAGCACCTCAGAGGTTCTGCCCACATTTTTAATTTATAGCAGGCTTTTTAAAAGGGTACTTGAGTTGTGCAGGCCTGTGGGGGTTGGCAGTTACTTTAGCATGGCAGGTTCGGTCCCTTCTGGCTCTGCCCGCGAGGGCCTTCACTGAGTGCAATGACTTGTGTGTCATGGCTTTTACCATGTGCCACATTAGCCTGCAGTTTTTCTGTCTGCATATTAAGCAGCAATAATGGAGCTTGGAGGACATTCACATTAAGACAGGCCTTTGGGTCCATTCATCTTTGAAGAAGAATCCATCCCCCCCCCACCCTCCCTGCTGCTATTCTGCAGCAGCTCCACTAAGACCAACTGCCTCACACCTCCACCGCTACATAGTTAAATGTATCAGCTGATGGAGGCCATCTTCACCCTCTGGCAGCTGATCAGACTCTGTAGGCTTTGAAGGCTATCTTGTACTGGCCCTAAAATGACAACAAATCCTTCTTCCAAGCTGCTGGGGCTGTCTGTTTCACTTTGGCCAACATCCTTAAAACAGGACACCTCCAGGGGGTCAGACTTTAAGGATGACATTTAGTCCATAGCCGGGACATTCGGAAGTCTTTAGGGAACTGCAGTTTGAGCCGCAGCTGTGAAACTCTTGAAAGAGTTGCTCCTTTTAAAATGAATTTTTAATCTGTTTACTAGCCATGGGACACACCATAATTTAAAAGCCATGACTAATTATTTATTAATTATTATTGTTAATTGCAGTCTGAGGGGAAGAAGGGGAAGAAGGGGGGGGTGGGGGGTGGCATAGCTAAATTCTGGTTCGAGATCACCTCAAGCTTCACACTATAAATGAGGTTTTATCTCCAAGCTATTTGCTTTGCTCAAATATGGCACATAGTGTAGTTGATCATTTCAAAACACTTCAAAGAGCGATCACTGGAATTACGAGTCCCATTTCTCACCTTAAAAGAACCGCAGTGAAGTTTTACAGGCGTAAGAAAGTTATATGTTCCAACTTAAGGGAATGACCCGAAACACTATTGTTTTATGGCCTGGAGTTACAAAGTCAACTGAAGGTCAGGGTTTTCTTGACGACCAGAGTTGTTTCACAAAGTGAGATTGGGCCGCTTTTCCATTATAGAGTTCTAGTACTACTCGGTTTGGTATCAGGCACACTATTTCCCATTATTGCAGTATATCAACATGGGCGGGTCGTTATAGCATGGCTGCACGAAACTGCTGTGACGTTATTTTGTACGTGACACAAACACGCACATTAAAAAGATTATTTCAGTACTTCCTCCATAGCCAGAGCTCAGACTCTGCCTGAAACAGTCACTGAACTAAAATAGGGTGGAATGGGTTGTGATTTGTGATGTCCTTGATAAATGTTAGAGATTAATGCATATTTTTAGAATTTTTAAATCCTTTTTAACTGACCTACAGTTCGACCAACAGTCTGTTGACGTCACATTTTAGCATCGGCTCAGGAACTTGGAACCTCGCCAGTGTCGGGCTTGTAGAGCCAAGTTAAAGCAGAACAACAAAGACTGAGTTTAGATAATGGAGAGGTATGATATTTCCAGGTTGATGATTGTTCACAGATAAATCCAGAAAGGATATTCATGTCAGGAAGTTAAATCATCCACTGGTTGTACTTGGAGGTTGCTAGAGCTGTAGGAGGGTGAGCAGGCAGGCACGAGAGAAATCCACATGATGTCATATGCAGGAACAGGTTCAAATGAGGTTGGCAGTTCAGGAGCACAGAACTAGCCGTCACTTCCAGAACAAGGAATTAACTAGGAAGCACCAGGTAAGACTGGTAAATACAAGTAGCAACGCAACTTAGGAGCTGACAATGAGTAACCTGATTACCACATCGAAAACCTGGCAGAGACAGATTCCTCCTGCATCTGCGTCGTTAAGAGCAGCTTCCTTAATGAGGCTTGATGAGATGCAGGTGTGTCATTAGCTTTGCCTTGGTCTGGCTAGCTCAGTGTTTCAGACTAGCTTCCTACCAGACTTGTCAGAACTGAATGAGTAGTTGTTGACATACATGCTTTTTTGTGTTTGTGGAAAAGTTTGATCTGGACACAGTTTTTTTTGGCCCATTTAAAGGTACAGTAGGCATGACGTGTTGCCAGTATGGATCAGCAATCCCTTGATAATCTTTTAGTGTGATGTAATGTGACCTGCGTGAAGGAACGACACTTCTGTACCTCGTCTGGCCCGTCACTGCAGAGATTGACCAATCTCGGTAGTTCAGAGAGACTGAGTGGGCACTCCTATTGAGTCTTCTACTAAAGAGCCTTAAATAGGGTCAAACGGTAAATCCAGTTAGAGGTGTCAACATCAACAGGGTGTTTCAGGGATGGAGAGATCGCCCTGAGTCATTTGTCGTGTATGAGGCAAGTGAGTCGGAGAGGAGCTCAGGAGCTGCAATAACAAAACATGAGTATTTTAATAACCTGCCGATGAAATGCAGTGCTAAACTAGTTTTCTTCCTAGTGCAGCTCCAAGACGGGCTTTTCATAATAAGCTGTTTCACTCTCAGCCATGTGTATGAAGTACCACTCTGGTTTTCTGGGGTCTGGTAATGTAATGTAATTTGGAGCAGTGAAGGCAAACTCCATGAGGTATTCATATACTTTGGTCTGATGCTGCTTGAGGAGCCACAACTCCAACTGCTTCCTCAGTTCCACAGATGTCTTAATGCTGTGAAAGTGTCTGCCTGTTGAAATCGGACCTGCACTGATTGTTGTTTGAAAAGCTTATCAGTGTTTGTATGACTGACTTGTCATGTTTATTCATACACAAAAGTATGAATAATTAATCAAAGTCGCTGCCTGCTCCCTGGTTTGTTCTTCTCTCGTCAAACAAGCCAGTCATGATATTGCAGCAGCATGTGTACTTGATATCTGACATTTCATTTATTGGACTAACTACGAGATTAATCTCCTCAAAGTTTTTTTTCATCTGCAGCTAGAAAACAACAGAGAGAGAGAAAAGTCTGAATGAGTTGACCTTTTTGATATGCTATTCATGTGAAGCGTTTGTGCATGCACTATAGTTTCAATGGGACCCAGACTATTACGACGTGTTTGCCCTAGTAGATTTAACATGGCGTTTTGTCGTCTTTACTTTCATAATGCTCTGGTTCAAACGGAAAAGGCTGGACTGATGACTTGTTTGTGTTGCTTTGAGTCGAGAATATAAAAGCCCAAGGCCACTGCAACCATCTTACATCACTACCCAGACTGACCTGTGACGCAGATTTAAGATTGGTTATGTCTGTACTGATTGATTTTCTCAATACAATCCCAATGCTTTTTTAAAAAAAGATGATTTTGTTCAAACATTATTACAATAAAAAAAATGATCAAAATTCATACAATGGAAAGAGGGAAATCATGATTTTTATGCATCTGGTGACAACAGGTTGCGATTCGGCTCACGATCGCCGGCTTTCGGCAGTGCGGTCGCTAAATACACCAGACTCCTTTTTAACTGATCTACAGTTCGGGAGTGGTCGGCTTGATTCTTGTGTCGGACGTTGCGCTCATGATTCTTCCAGTAACGACACTCTCTGACCAATCAGTGAACGGCAGTCTGTTTACGTCACATTTTAGTATCGGGTCAGCTCGCTTGGAACAGGTACTAAAAAAAAACCACCAGGTACCATGTACTATCTACCTAATGAAAAAGCAAAAAGACCAAGTCGAGTTGTATTGAGCAGAGTAATACTAGAAGTGTATAATGGAAACGCGAGTTCTTTTATTTTGTCTTGATATTTCATAATTATCGTCACAGTATAATATATAACAACTGCCGTATCTTAGTCATATAAAAGGCTATTGACTAATTCTTCAAATGTGATTAGCAGCTCCATGTAAGAAAGGGTTAATGCTTTTTTAAATCTTACTAAGTGCAGAGTCAAACATTCCCTGTCATCAGGTATTAAATTCCAGCAGCACTCTGACACCACCAAATGTCTTGTGTCATCTCTGGCATGATCCAGACTCCTTGTCCCCGGGTCCTTCCTCCTGAATCATTGAGCAATCCATCTAAATATTGATCACCTCGTTTGCAAATCTATCTAAAATAGCTTGTTCTCCCATCTTGACATTTGACATATTCCTCAGCACATGCAGCTGGCTGGCGTGTTGACCTGTGAAAGTAACGCACCTCACAGTGATTCAGTTTTAGACATTTATCAACGTGTCACTTTGCTGACAGAGTTAATGTGCTATTATAAGCTAGATGGAGCTTGCAGAAGCCAATAAGATAGTAAATTGCCCTTGTCTTAATGAGCCAGTTATGCACTTTATTGTCAAGAACAATCTGTTATCTAAGAAAGGTTCATCTTTCTAATTAGTGTGTCCTCCTTTGTGTAGCATTAGTCAGACTGAATATACACATAGCAGTAGGTATAACAGAGTTAATGCAGGAGCTTCCTCATTAGTAACAGTAAAAGTGTGTGTGTAGCCATAGACTCTATATAAAAATGAATCTGTCCATTTCTTTTTCGATGAATCGACTTTTAAACGGATAAAATTGACTTACCACGAACTTACCGTGCCTTACCGTGAATCTCCTTCACCCATGGCTGGGGTTATATTTATAAGTCTATGAGAAAACTTCTCACTTTACTCTTATAGTCGGTGATCATTTTACTGAGTTTATGGTCTCAATCACTGGTTTTAAGTTTTCTCCAATACAACATGATGTCAATTTTGCATTTATTGGCACATTAAGGCCACGTCCAGACCGAAACGAAACCTAAACAATCTTTGTCGTTTTCAAGAAGGTCACCGTCGTATGACAGGACTGGAAGTTGCTCTGTCTACACATAAACAGAGTCACAGACGAGCTGTGGGTGTGCAGTGCAGCCAACTCTATGTGGAACAATCACCGTCCTGTCTTTATTTCTCTAAAAACAGGACGTTTTCTAGCCTTTTCAGGCTGACTTTAGTTACTTTTCTTTGACAGCAGTTGGTAACGCTGTCAAACAAACTCCAAGCACAAGATAATGAATGCCAGCGCAAGAGAGAGCTGGGAATGTGATGTCATCTTTTTCCTAAAGTATCATATTCGCTGTCTACATGGAAACGAGAGGCTGGTATTTTGAGTTTTCAGTCCCCCTTCTCCGTGTATGCGTATTCACCTAAACACAGGTGCATGGTTGCAGGTTGTATAAGCTCTCAGTCAGGCCCTCCCTCACTTTTCCAAATATGGTTTCTTTGATTCACAAAAATAAAGTGCTACTGTCACATTAAACTCAAACTGACTACTAAAATCAAAGCTTCAACACTGGACTTCACACAATAAATGATGCCACAGTGGGTTGCCACTTGCTACCAGGCTATGAGAGGACACTTTATGCACATGCTGGTGTTTTTATTTGTTATTATACTGTGCACTTCAAAACTGTGCAACTGGGGTGCACCACTGGTCATAAAAGCCTGCCACTGGTTTAAAACTAAATGAACATTTTCACTATCCAAACCGACCTCTGCTCTGTTGTAAATGTCTTTTCTTTTTCTTTTTTTTAATTTAGTTGACTCCAGTTGTCATACACAGGTTCTAAGAGGCTAATTGCCCTCTGGGTGAGCGCGCTTCAGTTCTATGGTAACATTCAAGCATTATAATTACTCCGGCGCTTTTGTTCAGACAATGATTATTGAGTTTCCTGTTTAAAATGTGTCACATTATTATTTGTCAATAGAATTTTTTTAATATCCTGCAGCTCTACTTTTACTCGTCTGATTCACCATTCAGCGTCACTGACACGTTGAGAGAGCCGTTTTGTGAAGGAAACACATTTAAGTCGAACCAAGCGAGCAAAGCACATTAGCTCTGCAGCGTGTTTGCGTTCAAAAACAATTACGCAATGACAGAGGTGGGGGGGAAAAAAAGTCAAGCGACAGAGCAGGTAATCTTTTTTCCATTTGAAGTGTGATGTATCGTTCGAGGTTGGCCGCTCGGCGACTTGAGCGAATCTGATGTCAACTTAAAGCACACGCAGTGATTACCACGTCGCTTTATCTCGGAGCAAAGTTTGAATTCAGCAGGAGAAGAAATGCCCCCGAGTGCAGTCGTGCTTTGTCCGCTTCCGTCGTCTTAGCAGACATGTGGAAGTGCCACAGCAGGAACAGCACACTTGTAATTACATTAATGATGGGTCTGCTCCATTTAAATATCCCAGCAGGACAACACTGGCACACCTGAATGGAATTTGGCCATTAATCATGTGCAGCTGTTTTTGACAGGTCAAGATGACTGTTGAGGGAGAGAGAGAGAGAGAGACAGAGACAGAGACAGAGAGAGAGAGAGAGAGAGAGGTCTATAAACAGATCGTCGTGATGAATCGAAGGTGCAGCTCAGATAAGTAACACATTATAATCTGACAGATAATTCACGTTCCAATTTCCACAGAAGATATTTTGACTCTTCATGGCGCAGGTGTAATTTACATGAATATGAATGATGACTGAGTGTCACTCAGCTGTTTCAGCTTCAGGGTCCTTCGGAGAAGTTTGGACTTGTTTTAGTGGGAGACGTGTAGACATTTCATATACAGTAACGTTTACAATGGCTGTGTTCCAGTTAGGCCTTGCCAGTAAGCCAGGATGCACAACAAGACAAGGACCTTGAACTTGCACACCTCCATGGAATACAATTTTATTAATGTTATTAGTAGAACTCGTGCTTTTCCTACTAAAACTTTCAAAATGGAGTGAGAAATGAAAAGACCACTACATATATATGATGTTTTACATGATTTGACTACTACATTCTGTTGAATTCAAGCTTGAGTCCAAGTGTAAAAGCATTACATTGAGTTCTTGACATAACACTGAGCTGAAACAATTACTCAATTAATCGATTATTAATTACTAAATGAATCGTCAACTATTTTGTTAATCGATTAATCGGTTTGAAGCTTTTTCCATGATTAAAAAAAGATTTCTGATTGTTTCTGCTTCATAAATGTGAATAATTTCTTAATTTCTTTGCTCCATATAACAAAGAAATGATTAAAAGTGAATCATTTTGGTTTGTGGACAAAACGAGACATTTAAGAACCTCATCATTTCCAGGTTTTGACGAACAATGATCAACATTTCTTAACGTTTTCTGACATTTTAGTTAGTTGGTTCCATAGGTTGTTTTTATTTGCATTTGCACATTAAAAAAAATGTCACCAAATAGAAAAAGATACTACTGCTACCTACTGCTTATCTCTGTGCACTAATTCTGAACCATCTGCACCATATACTGCTTAACAGCCGTCGATGGAACCCCAGACAAACTTGCATTTTCTTGAACTAAAACAACATTTTCATGAATTACAGATCTAAGAGTGAGAAAATACTACTTTAGTGTTTTTTTTGTACATGCTATAGAATTTGAATAAAGTTGATACATGCAGGAATTCAAAATGAGGCACATCTGTCTGAAAATAAAATGACTGGTCATGTATATTTTAGTATTGCTTATATCATATTAGCTGAGTTATCATTTTTGTTTTGCATCATGAGCTTATTATGTTTGATGCATCTCTATATCTGCAAATTACTGTTCCTCAATGTTTCTAAAAGTAAGATTTCTCTCTTGTCTTACATTAATGCTTAAATAGACAACTTTTTGATGATGGAACTGATCAGTGCGCAGTGTAATTGTGATAAGAAAATAACACCATCCATGTTCATATTGATCCCTCATAGGCACTGTTATTGGTTTCTGTGGGAAAAATGGCGCCTTGATTTATGGCCTTGAGGGATTTCGTTTAGTTAATAATCAACAGGGTGAGGGAGAGCTGTGTTTTGACTGTGTTTTTCCATACAGGGCTGCTCATTATGAAACAACACAACACATTCTCTGAGGGAAAACTAACAGTGTCTTTACTGGCGCCTTGTTACTACGGCGCCTTCACAACAGTAACCAAACAGAAACTGCTTGAGACATGAGAAAATTGTCTGTTGTCTCTTTTAAGATAATTAAAAGAAATGAGGGGGAAAAAAGCAAGTCAGGTCAAAAATGAACAACAAATAAATGTTTTAACGGTAGCAACTTAGCTGGAATTGCTTTCATTTGGCAGAAACTAAAGATAAACTACTTGAATTGTTATTTTTCATATTTGATTATCTAGAGCTTCGGTGCTAACTGAAGGCCACGTATATTCTCCAACATACTTGGAAGTGAAGGTTGAAGTGAGGGACATTCAGCTACACCAGTAAATGTTGCAACATGATTACACGCTGCACTTTAAATCTAAATCAAGTGACACTCACGGGGTCTTGTTGAAAATTCCATTATTATGTGGTCCTGTATTATAATCCAGGTGACTTCACATTCACTCTGTGTGAAAGTTTCTATATTTATATTTATACAGCCCATATTGGCTCACACACAATCATGGACCAGTTCCCTGTCGAGTGCTGCAGCTCTGCGCATTTAGGCAAAGTCAACGCTTGGCGTGATGATGTTTGGACTTCATATCCACGCGCCACGCTGTAAATATAAAGCCTGTGTGACTCACTTAACAAAACAAACGTAATCCGTCTTCTTTTTGACAGTCGGGGTTCAATTCTTTACTTGTAACGCGTTTTCCTCTCCAGTAATAGCCTTTTCTTTGTGTGTCTCGGGCTCAAGAAAAGGAATTGATTAAATTGGGAGTCTGCAGCTGCATGGGAACAAAACCCTGGTTGGAGAAAAATACAGTACAGCCCCAGAGGCCAAGTGAGCTTTGCTGGCATGTCATGTATCTTTATCTGTGACTAATGACACAACTTCTTTGGTATTCTCATTACAGCTGCGCCCTTTTGCCATCTTTCCCAGAGGACGCTGATTTGAATGAGATTAACTGTGTATGAAAATATATGTTACCCTGGAAGACATCAGTTCAGGTCTCATATTCATGTGACCCCGGGGGCTGCCCAAGTTCAATCACTAATGTTCATTTTCTTTCTTGCGACTGATGAAAAGCTTTCAAATGAATGGTTAGAGGGGGGACCCGTGGAATACAAGCAGCTGTAATTGCTTGGTGAGCCTGTGAAGGCACAAACATGAATTTCCGCTCTCCACTCTTCACTGGCTCGTCTCCTCAAAAACTCTCCACTCTGCGGCTACACCAGCCCTCTCACCGGGACGCTCCTCACACTCGGAGGTTTTAGAAACCAATTTCCCTAGGAAACAAAATCAATCCATTAGACTTGTACCCTAAGAAGAGGAAGGGAAAATTAAATAAGTGTAGTGCAGCAGTGAAAATAGCTGCTGAAATGAGCCTGTCCAATCACTTAACAAGGTGTTGTTTTATATTCCTGAGAGGTGGCCCTGTGTCGGAGTGCAGATAACCCTCTAAAAGACCAATTTACTTTTCACAATTAGTTAGACCCACTCTATTAACTAAATTACCAACTTTAAGTGATCGAAACTCTACACTCTTCAGACTAAAAGCTGCGCAGCATACCAATGGATTTGCCGTTGAGTGGATATATTGGGAAAGTGTCCCGCCATTTGCGCTTAATACGCTCCAACTTATATATATTTTTTGAAATAAAATCTACTCTCATAAATTTCACTAAATCAAGAAAGTAAACAAACACAGCACAGTGACATCTGTCGTAGAAAAAAAAATATTTATCTTCGTTAAACCTGAGGATAGTTTATTGAAAATGCCAGCGGCTGACAGCAACTGTGGGAGTGGATTTATTGACCTTAACTGGCAGTGGGCTGCATGAGAAAGAGACAAAAGTGTCCGTGGAGGAGGTTTGTTTGCAAAATGGAAGCGCTTCTCAGTTTGCTCCGTTCTTATTAAATCCCATGTAACCTTCTGTTCACGCCATAACATTTGAAAACACAATCATTAGAGGGAGCAGGCACAGGGGACCGCGTTGAAATAGAAGTCACAGCTCAATGTCCTGATCTAAGGAACTTTTCTTTACTCAGCTGTCAGACGAGTTACCCGAGACGGCGTCGTTGCTGACGACCCGTCGTCTCTGCCTGGAATCTTTACTTATGATCTTACCGACTGTCTGGAAAAAAATGGCTTGGAATTTTCAGGGTGAGGCGGAAAAGAAGATCTGAAATCATTCTGCCTTTTTGTTTAATGTGTGTTTGGATGTGTCTGCACACCAAGTGCCAAAATCAACAACATACCCATATACTACTACCACAGCTCCTGCTACTATATTATAACAATAATCAATTCTAATAAGAATCAAGTACACTGTAATACAATAATAGTACAAAGGAAATTGTTATATAACTGTGGGTGCAAATGATTGCAAAGAAAAATGTAAATACTAATTTCCTCTGCCACTGTACAACTACTACTACTACTACTACTAGTACTACTTGTGCTGCTACCTCCAGTTGTACTAGTACTAGTACAACTATGACTACTTCTGCAACTACTTCTAGCACTACCATTAGTACTGCCACCACGACTGGTGCTACTAGGATTACTTCTTCTATGACTACTAGTCATAATAGCTCTACTAGTACCAGGACTGCTACTACCATGACTACAACTTTTACTACTGTATGACTACCACTACTGTTATAATTACTATACATGAGGTGTATTACAAAAATAGTACAAAGAAAATTGTAGGAGGCTACTAGTACTGCTACTTGTGCTACTACCTCCAGTTGCACTAGTACTAGTACTACTACTACTGCTGACTACTTTTGCTGCTACTACTGCTACCACTGGCATTAGCACTGCCACCACGATTACAACAGGATACTTCTTCTATGACTACTAGCAGTTCTGCTACTATTACTACAGCTACGACTACTACAAATACTTACTAATTGTAATATATATATATATATATATATATATATATATATACATATGTATATATGTATAGATCCTTTTTGTACTTATTTGAAGCCATGCAAGTGAACATGAGCAGTGACGGCACGCCACCAGCACTGTGTTCAGAGTCCGACAAGTGAGAATTTATTTTTCACCAACAAAGTCACACACACACACACACACACACAACCAGCAACAACAACAAGCTTCTCTCGCTTCCAGAACAGCGATCACTCAGTAGAACCAATCGGGGAGTTTTCAGTCACAGGCCCACAGGCTGTCTCCCTCTGATATGTGACTGCCAGAGAAACTGCATTTCCACACAGGCGCGCCACACTCGCCGTGAACAGCACAGATACTGTGTTGTGCGTTGGGCCCTTTAAAACTAAACAGACTGTAACTCGGAGACAAAATGAAGCACAATCAACGAGGAACACATAGTCACTTATTTGTCACCAAAATACTGAGTGCAACATAACAACACAACTCTATGCAAATGCGGACGGCGACAACCAAACACACGAACGTGGAGGAAAATACAAGCAAACAGAGAAGACGCAGGGCAACACACAAACCCTGCAGTTCTTCTGTAGACAGCGACAGCTATATTAAGCTTTATTTTCCCTCATTTGCTGTGTTTGTTTCTCACGCTGCACACTGTGTGTGTCCATTACGCTGACTTCTGTGAAGAGCACATTTCTTTCTCCTACAGTGTAAGCAGTTACTGCTTTTGCTGATAGAGCTGAACACAGAGATCTGAGAAGCTTCAGCCTGGATGCAGGCATTTTGAAAGATGCCACAGACGTAGTAGTTTTTTGTTGTTTAGTTTGGGTTTTGGTTTTTTTGTCAGGTACTCTGCTGCCATTTATGACACAGGCTTAATTAGAACAGACTGTCCTCAGAGCTGAATTTGAAGAGAAATCAATGGGGGAGTGAAGGACGGAGCGAAAATAGTTGTTTTCATGCTGCCTGGAAATACACCGCCAGCTGTAAATAAGTACAGACCCAACATGATGACACCTCTCTATATCTCTATGTGTGTGTGCATGAGAAAGAGAGAGCAAGCGATATAGAGGAGTTGTCACTAAAATAGCAAATAATAATGGGGTTTTTTTTTTCCATCTCAGATGACATGTCAACACTCTCTCCTATATGTCCTACAATACCACTCCATGTCAAAAATGGCTTCTGTGTTATGCCGGGTTTATTTAAGGCATTCTTTATTTAAGGCATTCTGCATCCACATACAGTATTGTATGAGTTTGACTCATTGGAAGCTTGTTAGCCCTTAGAACACAGAGCATTTAGGCTGTTTTTTTTCCCCATTACTATGTTAAAACGTACAGTATACAGAGCCTATAAGAATACAGAGTGTCTTATGTCCTATTTTAATTTCTTTTTTTTTATTTTCACCAACTAGATAAACACACCTGAACAAAAAGTACACAAAAAGTTTAAAATCAGATTGAATTTGTGAAATTAGGTAACTTTTCACAGTTCAAACTTCACTCGTTTTCATCAACAAAAATAAAATATTCTGCACACTCATCACTACTTTATATCACTACCTAAAAATGAGATATAAAATGAATCATAACTTTGACACAACAACACATAAGAAGACGAAAAAGCACATTTTGTAAAGCCTGAATATATGACCTAAAACTGACCTATGTGTGTGAATCATAATAAAAGATCCATGCCGCATGAGCACCAAGGGTTAACGCGATGCACTTTCAATCACATTATTCCATTCAAAGATCACACAATGTGATAGACATAACCTTATAGTTTTGCATCAGTAAGGCCACTCTCAAAGGGAAATACAACTTTTCAAATCTATGCTTCTTTACCCTGATGCTAAATTCAGCCTCTCAAATCCTAGCCCCAGCTCTGCCACCCTCTATCCTGAGCTTATTCCTGTATCTATAACCTCAGTGTCAGCCATGCAGGTTATCCACAGTGGAGTGGGAGATGTGTCATCTTGTCAGAGTGTCACCTTTTGTGCTCTCCTGCCACAGTCTGCTGAGGCTCAAATGCACAGTGGCTCTAGTTCTCTTTGAGGCGGACTCAGGTCATCATGGCCGTGACTCCTCCATTTTTTTATTATTCCCTTTTTTTCGTCAAGGTTTTTAAGCTATCATGACATAATCACTTTTCATCGTGACAGAGTCTGTGTGATAATACAGTGGACTGACAATGGGGGCGACACTTCTTTTTTTTTACATTAAAACTTCACTTCAAAGTCACTGTAATCCTTCAGTTCTTTCACATGAACCTTAGAACCCAGCAAGTCGCCTATAATGAACCACAGTCTCAGAAGTTAGTATCAAAAACCGCTGCAGCCCCCGGTTGTCTTTTACTTTATTATGCCCCATTATCTCCAACACATCTAGAAATAGGTAGTCGTCCTGCTCTCTCGCTCCCTCTTTTTCAGAGTAACCCTTTTTTGAAGTTGCGGCACAGGAGGATATTTTGGTCAATATTTAATTTAACTTCATGTTTTAAACATGCGCGTCGATGTAAATCTCATTACCAAATATGACTCTCCTGTCTGCCTGCAACCCAGTAGGCAAGGTCATACGGTATGTTGCTGTTATGCATCTCTGCAAACCGCAGCTATGTTTTATTTACACATCTACACTCATGCATATCACAGTGACTGTTTTAACGATTTGTGGTGCTTTTTGCTGAAGTCAGAAAATAAGGGTGTTAACCCATCTGTGCCGCAGGTGCACCCATTGTAATTTGCCGTGGGAATAATACACAACTCCTTATATGGACATCCTGGGGGTGTGTATATATAGGCCACATATTCAGGCTTTAAAAAATTTGTTTTTTGTTGTCTTATGTGTATATGTGTCATTTTATATCGCATTTTTAGTTGTGATATAAAGTAGCAATAATTGTGCAGAGGCCGCGTTTTTCTTAACTTGCTGTTCATGAGCGAACTTTGAACTGTGACGTATTTCCAAATATCACAAATTCAATTCACTTTTAAACATTGTGAGTAGTTTTTGCTCCGGTGTGTTTATATAGTTGGTGAAAATTAATGTTTTTTTCACCAGATTGCACATTCTTATAGCCTTGTACTGTATGTTTAAACATAGTAATGGGAAAAAAACAGCCAAAATGCTCTGTGTTTTAAGGGTTAATAAGCATTTCCTCGTCTATGCACGAAAAAAACACCTGGTTATGGCTGGAAAAGTATCACGGTGTTTCCTCATGGCATCACAACCATGTTGCAAGTTTATATGTCCTCAAAACATCTACAAATACATACTTTACTGCAATATAAATCCACAACTGACTTGTGTATCCTCCACGTGAGATATTAGTCTCACATTTTTGAGAACGATGTCACCTTAGAAATGTTGATGAAGCAAAACACATTCTGCACAAAATGTACAAATGGAATTTTGCCCCGTTGTTGCAGAAAAGAGACAGGGCTGCTAACTGACTGACGTGTCCTTTTTCCTTCTCACAGATGCATAGAAGCAGCACTATTATGCAGGTACTGTGCACATTTTTTAAAGGTTGGAGGGCCTGTTCAGTCAACCAGGGCTGTGCTTGGTCAGTAAGAGTGGAGGATGGTGGGTGTAGCTTCAGCATTCAGTGAAGCTGTGCAGGCTGAGAGACAACACTATAGCCTTCTGTGGGAAATATGACTATAAACCACACAGACTTTATGTCCACGAAATAATTAGTTTGTTCCACAGAGACAATGTGGCATCAGACTGCCTCAGGGTGTAGCGTTGACAGCAGTTAACGGAAACATTAAGTGATAATTAAATAATGGATTTGGACTTTTCAAAAAAAAAAATTCTTTTTTTTGACCGCGATTAATGTGATAATTGTCAAATGTTTTAATGAGCAAAGTAGCAGAAAGGTGGCGAGAGCCCAGGTTTCCTTCATAGACCTTGAACACTTCAAAGGACAACATTTTGTTTAAACGTCAAACGGGGTAAACTCTGTTCAGGGTGAACCCTGCCTCACCCTGCGTCGTCTGGACGGGCTCCAGCCCCCCCGCGGGGAGGTACAAAATTAATGGATGAACGTGTTTTGTACTTGTTTTTTTTACATACATACTGTATATGGAGTGTATATATACATATATATATGTATATGTATATGTATATATATATATATATATATATATATATATGTGTGTGTGTGTGTATATTATCATCATACACTATGATCTTAGTGTTTTTCTTTTTCATCATTTTTGAAGTTTTCAGTCCGTGACAGACGGAGAGCGGTTCACCCATCGAGTGAATGATGTAACGTGTACCATCGCAGGAATCCTGGGAGAATAAAAACCCCGAAGCCCCTGAAACTAAACAGGGATGTGAGTAATAGGCAGTGGTGGTGTTGTCACATACCCACTATCAGTATTGCGCCATCAAATAAGCTTTTGAAACCTTGAGCACTTAAATCTCAGCAGGAGACACATTTATTTGCAACCCAACATAAAGCTGAGGGATGCATTCACTCACGGCGTCTTATTTATGGCAACGAATTCACCCACACAACACCCAGATCTTTATAATCTTCATAATGACGTGACATAAATTCTACTCTTTTTTTTTTTTCCTCTGTCTTTTGGTTAAATTCAAAGGTTTTCTCTCTGTTCCTGTTATTTATTCAGTGTCTTCTGGAGCTCAAAGTCCCCCCCGATCGTGAAGGTAGAGAGTGCAGCGGTAGCCTGTAGTCCTGTCTCCATCTAGTGGTCACTGGCGGGAGCTGCGCATTGCTCTGCTGCCGGGCCAAACAAATCAATAAAACAAGCTGTAGCTTGTCCCATTTGTCACAAGATAAGAGTAGAGATAACACTTCCTGAATGGGTAAGAGTTTTAAACAAGAACAAGAGTCTGATAAATAATGAAGCACTGGGTGTTTATTCATGTCAAATGTCAAAAGATCAAAGTTACTGGGAGACATCATTTGAACACAAACATGTGTATAATTTTGCATTCTCTGGAATCACTATCAAATGATATTTTTGTAATACTGCAGCTAAATCACAGGCTTATCACTCAGATTGTTGGTTCTGTTGGTTGGTATTTATCATTTCTTGACCTTCAGCTGTAATCAATATAACGAGACCATTGTGTTTTATTTGCTCTTTGTGACGAGATAAAAACGATGCACGATTGATTTTATTCTTAATACACATACCGCTTGGCTGTAACTCATGTCAAATGACAATTGTGTTTTGTCACTAGACGACGTTTGTCAGAATAAACCACAGTGAGTGACTCAACTGCCACCACATTTCACACAAAGTGTGTAGTAAAAACACTCTACAATGTGTTTGTGCATGTTACGGGAACAACTCGGGCACAACATGCCCTCTGGCACCTGCGTTAGTGATGTCATTTCACTGTAGTGTGTGTGTGTGTGTGTGTGTGTGTGGACATAGTATATGTAGAGCATCAACAGGCCTCTCGAGTCTGAAGGGCTGACTCATGCCGATATATCAACCGAACACACCCTCATGTCTGAGCATCATTTCTCTCATGTTTTCTTGTTTTCTTTTTCCATCAGCTTGGCAGCAGAGAGTGTCGGGGAGGCGGAGCGATCTGAAGGAATGCATCACTGACAGACTCGCATATCGGTGAAGTGAGGTAAATCCTAAAGGTGAGTCACAACTGAACATAAAAAAGAAGGAAAAAAAGTTGGCTCGTTGAAGCACTTTCTGCTCGGAGACTAGACACAGTTTCTCTATCGTCTCTCATTATAATTTATGATGCAGATAAATAAACATTCGGATTAATCGATTCCTAATCAATATCTAATCACATTTCAAACAAAAATGTGAAAATACCTTTGTCCATAGTGTCCATGCAGAGTTAACCCTTTAACACCTAAGCCTCAAAATGTCTGTCTGGGCTGGTCTTCTTGCTTATTTTATCCATAAGATGGCCAGAAAATGTCCTGAGAGTAAGTGCTTTTGCCCATTTTTCTTTCAAGATCTGGCAGTTTTTTACAATTTACTGCATTAAAATAGTGTATTAACAATTAAATCCAAAAAAAACACAGTAGTAGTACATGAACACCAGATTTTGTGTGTGAAATGTGACATTTGTCACCTCTCTGGTTTGTCACAGAGACAAACAACCATTCACTTTCACACCTAGGGTCAATTTAGAGTGTCCAGTTTACCTAATCCCCAAATCTGCATGTTTTTGGACTGTGGGAGGAAACCGGAGAAAACCCATGCCTACAAGAGCCGGAATATGCAAACTCCATGTAGAAAGGCCCTTAATCTCACTGGGTCAAATTCAGATTTAAAGCTTTCTAATACAAGATAAGCTCATTGTGGGTCGCTGTGGCTCAGGAGGTGTGGAATTGGGCCATCCTCTAACAAGAAACTTGGTGGTTAGATCCCCAGGTGTGTGTGCATAAGTGACTTTGGGCAAAACGCTGACCCCAAAAAAAGCTACTGTGCTTCATACAGATGCGTTCTGTTAATGGAAAAACTGTGTTAAGTGCTTAGAGTGACCACCAAGACTTAAACCTCATCTTTTCATTGACTAGAATAGAATAGAATAGAATAGAATAGAAACCCTTTATGCCATTATACAAGACAACAAAATAAAAAAAAATTACAGGACGTATTGCACTTAATAATTGACTAGATCATAGTCATATTTGGGAATTTGTGTTCGAGTTCTGAGTTCTTGTTGCAAATGGAAGGAAGCCGCATGATGGTCTGTTTGTGTGAATCCTCATGCTCCTGTACCACTTTAATGGGGGCAACAGATAGAAAAGACCAGAGTGAGACGGATCTTTTATTATTTTTCCTGCTCTACTGAGGCTCTGAGATGTTGTAATGTCATTCAGAGAGAACAGGGAGCAGGCAGTGATCCCCTCAGCTCTACTAATGACTCTCTGCACGGTGTTTTTTTTTGGTCTGCTGCTGAGCAGTTGGCAAGCGACACCGTGATGTTATACACCAGGACACTCTCAATTGTGGAGCTGTAGAAGGTCACCAGGAGCTCTTTCTGCAGGTCTGATAGGAGATGGAGGCTCTGCTGTGCCCTTTTTGACAGTCTCTGTATGGTGTTAGCTGGCCTGGAGAGCTTTTCTGACACATGAGTCCAAGGAAATTAAAAGCAGAGACCCTCACCACAGAGCTCCCGGTGATGGAAAGTGGGACTGGGTCCATTCTGTGTCTATGTGTCCGATTTGTCCGACACCAGCAACAAGAACCAGAAAAATGACGTAGTGCGAGTATCACCTGTCCACTTTCACTCAGGAGTCTGTAGAGGAGTCGAAAAACTGGTGAGCGGAGGTCTGTGTTTGTGCCAGAAGGGGAGGAGAGAGAGACATGCCGTCACTGAGCGCTGTCAGCCACACTCGCTGGTGAGTCAAGGTTTTCCACTGATTCACGTCTGTGCAGAAGCCGAACGACGACCGGCTCAAAGCAAACTCCTATAAACCTCCTCCTATTATTTCACTCTTCCTCTCTTTTTATCACTTTTGTCTGTATCCCTTTTTCCACCCTACCCGCTAATTGTCTCCACTATGCCTGCAGTGCTTCTCCCCAGGCCCGGCTCTTTTCTGTAGCATCTTCAGGCCCTGTGTTGGTAGACCTCCAGGATGTTCAAAAAAAAAAAAACCTCTCCCACACCCAATTGCACCTGCGGGCCAGTGCAGCCCAACAGGGGATTTCACCGCGTTGATGACGGGGCACACTCTTCCTTCCTGAGCCCACATAAATCTGTCGGTGGGGTCTGTCCTATAGTCTGATATTAAAACTGTTTTCAATTACACGCCGCTCAGCGGGGGATGGAAAGCTGTTGTTGACTAAAATGAGCCGGTAGGAGGAGTGGTTGTGGTTAGAATTGACTGACTCTTTATTGATTGCCATCTGACCCATTTACCCTCTGGTGATGTTGTTGCAAGAGCAGTGATTTTCACTTCTATGAAGTAAAGCAGGAAAATGCAGGAATGCGTCGTGTGCACGGTTCACTATGTGCGCTTGTCATACTCGGCATTGCTGGCGATTTTTTGGAAAAAAAAGTCTTCTATTCTGTGTCGAGTTGACTGATCTTCTTCTCCTGAAACAATGACAAGAATGGACTTGTAAGGACGTTTTTACAATGAGCGAAGGACCTCTGTCATCTCATACTCAGAGCGGTTGAGGCCACCGACCTCAGGCTACAACCGAACACATAGATTTCGTGAAAGGAAACGTAAAAACAGTAATGGTACCTTTTTTTTTATCATTTAATCCAGAAGTTTACAAAATAGTATGATTTTACAAACAGCCATGACTTTTTTAATCCTGCACAGAGAATAAATACATTTACAAATGTACAAATGTCACTTCTTTTTTTTTAAATCCACTACTTGAAAACATAGTGTAGGGAACGTGTCCCATGTTTGTTTGTTAGCATTTGCACCATTCACAAACAGAACAGCACGGAGTGGGAGAATTATTCAAAGCAAGTCATGGAACATTCTCAAAGTTTAACGTTTTGAAATGCAAAATCAAAACACGTGTTCCACTATTTACAACATTCTGCAGTCTATATTGCCATTGCACTTTTATTTTCATTAGTCGTCTCGTGTTTTTGTAATACTGAGTCACTTAACAGCAGGAAACACAAATCCTCATGTCAGTTTTCTTCTCCCTGAGATCGTTGACCGGTCCACTGGTGTTGTCAGCGGTCCTCAGGGGTCACAGTGGTCAAATGTACCTGTTACAGTATGTCAGAGCACAGAGACAGGCTGTGCGCTGGCTCTTGCTTGTAGCCCACTTGCCACGGGAGCCCCAGAGCTGGAGGCGGCTCTGCAAAAGTGTCCATGTATCCCTGAGTACAGGAGGCCCACATCCCTGGCTGGTACCCCAACCCCTCTGCCACCTGAGGGTATCGCAACGGACTGGGTGGGTGGTTTTGTGGGCTGCTGCAGTGTCCATGTGAGGCATAAAGCTGTCCCTCGGTGGGGTAACAAGGATAGTGCGGGGACGGGGGACACGACGACATGGTGTTGTCCATGTAGACGTTCGGCTCTGCGGGCAGTCTGTGCACATGGCGAGGTTGTTGTGGCTGCATCTGGTGAGGGATGGACGCCTGCCAAGGGAGGTAACTCTGATGCTCCATGTGAGGAACCGGCACTCTGGTTTGGTCGGGTCGAGGTGTTCCTGTCCCCGGCGGCCCCACAGACGCTCTGTTGCACTCCCGGTGGGTGCACGGTTTGCTCGGCGGGTTTGTGCTCAGGAACACTGAGAGAGCAGAGATGCGGTTGATGGCCCTCTGCAGTGTGGCGATCTTGGACAGCCTTTTCCCACTGAGGTCATGGTTCAGAGCAACGCGTAGGGCATTGAAGGCCTGGTTGTAGTCCATGATGCGCTTTCGCTCTCTGACATTTGCAGCCATTCGTCGGGCCTTGGAGCGGACTGGCCGGTTGCGTTTCTTGGTCTGACCTTCCTCTGGGTCACTCGGGCTGCTGGTTGCGCTCTCGCTGTCTTGGAAAGGCTTGGGACTCCCCTCATCCTCCTCTTGGCCCAGAACACCAAGTTCCTCCAGCTCTTCCTCTGAGAATTCGGAACCTGTAACACTGCTGCAGCTCATTGTGCCAACAACGGCGGAGTCTGAGTGAAGTCTGGGTAGTTGTAGTGGATGCAGTCACTGTGTGTTCAGCTTCGTGGGGCTGTCGGTGTTTGCTGCTGTGCCGACAGCCCAGGTATCCTCCTCCTCTGACTCCTCTGGTGCCTTGTGATTACTCGTACCTCGACAAGACAGGTTGGCCTGCTTTTAAAAGCTCCTGAAGTCACATGGCCCAGTCACCTTTGAGGAATGGAGCACTCTCTCCATTCTCTCTCTCTCTCTCTCTCTCTCTCTGTCTCTCTCTCCTTCTACAGGTTTATGGGCACCCTGGAGGCAAATGGCACTGTCACCTCCTCCTCCTCCTCTGACTCCCCCTCACATCTCTTACAGGATCTTACAAAACTTTTTAACACTCCACATCAGTGTAAAAACACATGAGCAAAACATACCAATTATTAGGGGGGGGAAGCAGCAATTTTACACTTCCTTTGTAAAGAATTTCATTTGTGGAATAATTCACCAGTGGAATAATTACTCAGACCATCGTATATCATTGTCATTTCTCTCTTTAGAAAGATAAACACGGCATTAGACTTAACAACCAACACCATTCATTCTTCTGTATGTTTCGTTCCCTCGATCATGGCAAGTAACGAAGGAACATTTGTCTACGTAGGTGTAACGAGAAAGTGTACTTTGACAAATTGCATCATCCAAGTGTATGCTGTTACATATGTTTCCCCTTTTCTTAGACACAGGAAAAGAGGAGCCTCCGTATCCACCATAGGTCAGATTTGTCCTTGCAATTAGGTGTCTCTGGAGTGGCGATTCTCCCTTCTCTCTCTCCCTCCATCTCTCCTCAGGTTTAAGGGCCATGTAATTTAGAGTAGCTTCCCTCGAACCCGTCCCCATAAATCAGGCCTGGGCAGCACCTGAGGACAAGAGCAGAATGAGCTTTAGACTTCAAAGAGGGAGAAAAAACAAGGGCAAAAATTTTACAATTAGAGCCTGCAATTAGTTCTGACTGAGGCTATCGATCTTCCATAGTCTTTTGCTAGTAAAGTAAAATATAGTTCCTTTTCTTAAAGAATACTTTTAAGTTGTTCTTTTTGTTAATGACCCTACAAGTAAATAAGATGCATGTAGCTTTCTTAACCTTTTTTTAGTTGCAGAATAGAATAAAATAAATAGCTTGTCCTGTGGTTTATTTAAGCTCCATGGTCGTCAGTGTGGAATACTGGAATGAGAAGTGGAAAACCTACGTCTATAGGCAAACGTCTCTGTATCACATATTGGAGTGGTCAGTGAAAGGTGACTGTACTGACCTTTAGCTAAGCTCCTGGCCAAGTGCAACGGGTCAGGTAACTAAAGGGTACGGCCTCAGACGCTGAACTGGGGGTCGTTGAGGAGCATTGCTTCCTTCCTGCTCTCTTGGTTTTATTGTGAGTGTTGCGGCTCTGAGACGCCAACCTTTAAAACAATTACAGCCCAGGATTTCAGTTCCTAACGCGCAGCCACTGATTTGAGGTGGGAACGTTCAGTTCAGGCTGTTTTACTGTTGTGTCCAGGACACTGGCTTCTTTTCTCATAATATCTCAGGATATGTGCACAATTTATAATTGCACTAAATAAACCGCAGGATTTGCATATTTTAATGACCGCTGAGATTTGCATTATATTTGCAGCCGCGCCGATAATTAGATAACCCACTTTATTACGTAGCAAACGAGAGCTATCGCCTCTTTGAAACTTGAAGACTTGACCCCAAAGTCATTCATAAGTCAAACTTGCATACCATACAATGTTTGTGGTTTCTGTAGTTCAAAACTGTTAACACCATGAAAGCCTAAGAGGTTTCTGACACAAGCAGTTTGGATTTTAAACTGTTTAATCTGTGTATTAATCTTGCATAGTATCGTCACATTGTGGTTAAAGTAGTCGAAGCACAAGGATGACGTTTCACTCATTTTTGTGCGTGTGTTGTTACCTCACCTTTTCGAGTAACCCCGCTGATCTGCTGCATACCTTTATTGCTAAAACAGTCTGAAAATGTTCGGCCCGCGCTGCTCAGATCTGAGGATTACGCAGGCTTTATCACAGGGTCGTGATTTACGGCTTCACAAACATGTCAGATTTACTGCCGCGGTGTAAAGAGCATGAAGACTACAGCCTCGGACTCTCCCTGTCCATTCATTTTTGACAGGTGACAAGACACCAGTAATTATCAGCCGCCAGGAATAAATCACGAGATTTTATCACACCGCTGGCCTTGCCCTTGATGGAATAACCATTTTCAAGTGGGGGGAACTTGTCCAACACCCCCGAACCTTAGATTTGTAAATCTCCTGCTCAAGCCCCCATAATGACTGGTTGTTAGTCGTTTGTTATTAGAGGTCTGTGTGCCAAACATTATAGATATTTCCAAAGAGGTTGTTAGGGGTAATAAGTGAGTAAGGTCCAGGTTCGCTAACCTTGGCTTTGCAATGGTATGTTAATGCATGTTTTTGGTGTCTGTCATGGAATTTTCTCACCTTAATAAAAAGCCTCCGGTCAGAAAAAAAAGAAAGAGTTGCGGTTGTCGGTGTCCCACCGTTGTCTGCTGGACCACAATCCCTTAGGAATAGTTCATGTCTGAATGTCTGTCGTTTCATGGCAGTTGTGTTCTGCGTCATAGTCTAATCGGTTTTAATGCAAAGGCATCGCTTCCCTCTAGTCAAGTGTTCACATGGATCGTCTTAAAATATTTTATTTTATTTTATTTGCATTTCCATGCACTGTAGCAGGAATGTCACACCCTTTCTAGATCTTTGTGAACTGCATGCATGTTGAGTTCACTAGATAATCAGTTTTATTTATAAAATTTATAAAAAAAAATTACTTTGTAAAATTAAAGTTCTAACTTCTTCTTCTTCTTCAGTGAAAGATGGGCATAGTACCAAGAAATTAAAACTACATTTTTGAGAAGAAAGGTAAAATGTGCCCAGAAAACAATATTAGAAGTCAATTCTACTGTTCAAAACCTTCGGTCAGCAGTTTGTCTTCTTGTCCCCGCCCACTCCTGCACTGCTGCTGTATACACACCAATGCTCCCTCAGTTAGACTCATAAGAATTTGAACTCCTGTTGAAACAAATTTGCAATATGTTGATGTTTTGCAGTCAACCCAAGGTGTGATAGTATTGCTTGACAGAGTCCATTTTCAGATGGAATAGTTTCATCATTTCTGTTTGGAAGATCAACCAGACCTAGAATAACAACAACAATCACAAGTTACTCACTGCAGCTTTAAGCACTTTAATATTCTTTTCACATTTGTCCCTCTGTACACATGCTCCCCACAGCCTGTGGAAATACAGGGGCTTCATGAGTGGGTTGTGGGGTTTGCAGCAGGCTGTGAGACACCTCTCTGTCCATCCATCATTTTTTTTTCAGAACAAGCCTTCAGTGAAGGAGATTCGGCGGCCTCTCCGAGTCACACCTCACTACTCTGTGATAAGACATGAAACTCTTATGTAAAACCAAACAAAAAATAAAGTTGTCAAATCGCCCTGAGTTATAGTCGGCTGTCATGGGAGCGGTTGTAATCGCTGTCTGTCAGCATGTGCTGCAGAGACATACTTGAGAGAAGCACACCACTTCAGTCTTGGTGAGAGAGTGTCTGCGTCGCAGATCTCGTCCCGCATTAAAAAACAAAACTCGCTGAGAGCAATTCCACTGACACAACAATTGTGAATCATTCTGTCTGAAATTACTGGCTCTTACGTGTAGCTGGCTGCTGTCATCAGATCTCAGAGTGCACGGCAGCTATAAAACCTCGGTTGTTGTCTTGAAACGACGCCCCAGGTCTTTCAGCAGGCGCAGCTCGGCATCGAAAGTGTTATTCACAGAATGTCTGTCACTATTAATCACGCCGGTGTGTGGAGTGAAGGTGTATTCTGCAGCGTCGGGGAGGTTTCCAATGCTGAGACTTGTACAAGGACAAAATAGTGAAATGTATGTTTGCTTATGAGAAGTAGAGTATTTTATTAAGCCTAAATAAATTAGTGCTGTCAAATGATTAAAATATTTGATCACGATTGATAGCTTTAATGTCCTAGTTAACACAAGTAATCGCAATTAATCTATTCTTTTTGTCCCATTATTTTTTCTCATTTTAATGCTCTTATTAACGTAGAAAAGTGGATCGGCTTGCTTTGTGCAAATGTTTTTTTTTTTATCAAGACAATATCTCTGTCACCCAATAATAAGAGAGGCTGTGTATCAGCCTGCAGTGTCGGTTTAATGTGTTGTTGCCGTAACGAGCTAATCCAAGCTAAAGGAGCTAGTGGTCGTCATTTTATTTCTTGACAATTATAACACTGATAGTTGCATATTGCACCTGAAAGACATATGACATTTAGAAACATGGCAGTGTGTCTATAAAGTTTTCTGTCCTAGTCTTTTGTTCTTGTGTCTCATACAGTGACCATCTGTACTTTTGCTTTTAAAACAAACAAAAAAAAACATAGTTTGAAGATTTTAACTCTCTCTTTAGTCGCAACCAGTTGATTAATGGGACTTTTTTCTCTGTTAGGCCATAAAGGAGAGTCGGTTGCTATGTAGAGATCGAGCAACGCTGTTTGGGTCACTCGAAAATCCTGTGCTCTCTAATTTAGAACATTACTATAACCTGGTGATTTACACCTTGTAAGAACAACCATGCAAATCTGTCAGTCCTGATTTCATGACATGTCTGGCAGTTTTCCTCCGCGTAGGAATGCCGGTACATTTCCCTCCCATGTCCCAAAATACTTTGAATCTGAATATGAATCACTGTTTTTACAGGATTTACCGTAAAAAAAATCACACTAAAGTGTTTCTTTTAAATCATCTCGGACACGCTGAGATGAATACATGTCATTTTCTGCACATGACAGAAATATGTTTTGGGTTTAAAAAAAAAAGAAAAAAAAGTTGCATGTTGAAGTGCATTCCTGCCGAGGAGAAGTCAGTCATTACTCTGGGTTGTCATTAGTTGGTCCATTTGTGGAGTGTTGGAACATGTGGTCAAGGTTAACAGTCCGTAGGCTAGTTCCCACACAACCCACAGCAGTTAAAGCGATGCTCTCTGACCACAGGAGTGGTAACGCCGCATTACACCAGTGCTTTGGCCTAAATTAATCAAAATAGTTTTAAGTACTCCCTTTAATTGGTGTGTGTGAAATATTTCCTCCCCGGAATAGAGATTGATTGACGGTGAAGTTAGCGGTTTTTGTAGCGTCAATGAGAGAGCACAAAGCCTCCAAAAAGTCGCTCGTATTTCCCGTGACGATACACTCCCTTATCTGTTGTTTAACTAAGTCCACCTTTTACTTTTACAAACATAACCTCCACACACCTTTAAATGAAACTGTGTGATAGCTGGCTGCTTCACAGTGACCATATTTTTTTTCAGTACAAAGGAAAGTTAGAATCAGATTTAGGAGTCTTGCTAATTGCGGCTTTGTGCTTTATGTCGGTCATAACCTTGTTTTGCCTCTGGCCTTTAACCTCAATGGGGAAAAAAATGCCAATTTCATTCAATGGGAGTGAAAGTCTCTGTAATTAGGGGTGAGCAATGTGGCCATGTTTCATGATAGAAACTTTCAAATCAGTTGGCAGTGATTGCAGTGAATGCAAGTTAATTAAAGATTAAATCTGTGTTAAAATCTATAATACACAACATTTAAATATGAACAGATGTTAATATGAAACCGTTGTCTCATGCAGGGGTGTCCAAATTAAAAAACACACACTGTGTCCAAGGGTCACACGGTGGTGTAGTGGTTAGCGCTCTCGCCTTGCAGCGAGAAGACCCGGGTTCGAGCCCCGGTTGGAACAAGGGCCTTTCTGCATGGAGTTTGCATGTTCTCCCCGTGTGTGCGTGGGTTCTCTCCGGGTTCTCCGAAAACATGCAATGTGGGGATTAGGTGAATTGGACACTCTAAATTGACCATAGGAATGAGTGTGAGAGTGAATGGTTGTTTGTCTCTAGCTGTGTGTGGCCCTGCGATGGACTGGCGAACTGTCCAGGGTGTACCCCGCCTATCGCCCGATGTAGCTGAGATTGGCACAGCACCCCCCACGACCCTCTGGTGGAGGATAAAGCGGTTAGATGATGACTGACTGACTGACACTGTATCCAATTCAAGGTCCTAGGACAAAGAATATAAAATTCAGAACTAACCAAGCTTGTAGATTAAATCAAGAATCAAATCTGAAGTTAAAGATGTGTCATGTAAAGATCTATTACTGAACCCAGTGGATACTTTTTTCATAAAATAAAATGAATTGATTAACCCATGGAATATTCTCAGAGGGGCTAAATATCAACATTGGACCACAAAGTTACATCAGTTGTAATATTCACAAAAGAACATAAATGTAGAAGAGCGTTTAATACGGTTGAAATGAATGAATCATTTTCCATTGAAATGGATTAATTTAGTTATGCAATTTCCAATCCGTCTTACCTTTTTTCTTAAGCTGTATTTCAGTGGAACAGCACACACAGGCTTGTCGTCACATGTATTTTAGCTAATAATTTGCTTTATTCAATAAAGTATGAAGCTAAAAGAGATTCCTTTATGGGCTTGGTAACTTCCAAATAAATAAGTGTGTCAATGGAGGAGCAGGAAAGACGTGACATATTATCTCACGCTGTCTCTCAGCTCCACACAACTCTTCCTGTGTGTCTCAGTACAGTCGTGTTTGAATCTTGTGTCACCCAGTGACATTCCTGTTGTGTTGTGATTAAAGAGAAGACAGAAGGCAACAGCAACATGTATCAATGAAAACAAGAAGTGTTTTCTAGTGCTCAAAAAACCTGGCCATTCAGCAGTTTGTCATCTTGTTCCCATCTGCTGCTGCATACATGCAAAAGTTCCCAACTGAGGCAACTGAGCTTCTTGTTTTGAAGCTTCCAGATTTGCGGTTTATCAGGTGCCATGTTGACGTTCTGCAGACGGTAGTTCACAGGCATTACCTGCAACAGGGCAAACCGAATTCTTTTATTTAATTATATTGATACTTCCTCATGGATTGACTGAGGAAACAAGAAGACTTTGTCAATTTTATTTTAATATACAGTTCATGGTCTATGCCGTAGACATGTCCAAAGTCTGGCCTGTGGGCCAATCACAGTAAAATGGTAAATGTGGCAATTATATATATCGATAAAAAAAGATTATAAAACAGAGCATTTGTTTGTAACTTTTACTGTTAAAAAGGGTCTGAAGGGACCATTGGCCCCGGGGAATCTTCACATTATCAAATCTGGAACTCGTTAAATAAAAGTTTGGACAGCTGTGGTCTATGGTCAGGTCTGATAGAATTGCTTTGTAAAGCCTTTTAACAGGTGACGGACATCATTTTTGTTACCAAACATAGGCAAAATAATAACATCAACAAGAACAACATTCACCCACAGTAGCTTTAAACAGCTGTACTTTTTCTGTATCACTGATCTAGAGCATGACTCAGTCTCAGGTCTCTGACAGTCAATCTGGGACACACACTACCACAACACTTTATCCAATCACGATTCATGAACAAACATCGAGATGATGCTCCTTTACATGTGAGGTTTGGCTGTTTGTGGGTGAATTAAGGGTCAGAGGTGATGTTGGGATGAGGGAGTGGAATACTAAGGGCTGCAAAGAACAAGATGTTGTTAAACTAAGCCAAAAAGCCACTGACAGCAGATTTAACCTTTTTTAAGAAACCATTTATTCATTTATTGGTTCATTCATCTTCTAGTGCTTTATCCTCCACATGAGGGATTGTGCAAAACCAAACATTAAATGGTGTTTTGCACCTTGTAAGATGTGATATGTGTATTGTTGGTGCAAACATCTATTCATTTGTACTTGCAAAGCTAACATGACACTTTGAAATGGGACTTTTTATTATTCTTGTCACTTAGTTACTATGAAAAGGCTTTAAGGGGGATCTTCTACACTCAGTATAAACAGTGGGAATAATTGGAATGATTAGAGCAGGAAGAGTCTGTTTCAGATTCTTATTTGCACCTGGTTGTTGTTGTTCTAAATCTGGCTTCTTTTTTTTTTCTTAATTTAAATCCATTGTGTCTGCTTCATTACACTGAATTACTGGAAATGATCTATGCAATAACTATAACTTCAACAATTTACATAGATAATGGAGGTTATCTTCTCTTCCAATCATGTAGGAGAAACTACGGTGGCCTTCAGGTGTCATTAAAACTCAAAAGGTCCTAAAAGATCCAATAAAATCATATATTTATATTGATTTATGATTTTATATTGATTGTTTTCCAAATGGAAATGATTTTATCTAAATCTTACACACTGGACCTTTTAAAAAAACAACAATCAAATACATTACACGTATTTGTATTTAATGTAACTGGACTACCCTCTGATTATTACATCATTCGCTGCCGTGGAAAAGAGAGACAGTGAATCATGTGGGGAGTATTGTTGCTCATGGACGTGACGACAACCGATGTCAATCAAACACGTGGCGCTCATTTCTTCCCGGCACTGGTAATAAAAGGGAGCACATTTATTTAGACAAGACATAACCCTTTAGTTCCCAAATAATTAATGATCAGCTATTCAGACAGTGGACCAAATAAAAAAAAAACACATAGAATTAAACTTTCCATTTTTACATTACAAAACAAAATCAGTAAATAGAGTAAAAAAAAAAATCAGTTCCATCGCAGAGGACAGTAATAGTTTAATGCAAGCATTTGTTCATCATTTGTATACAGTTTATATATTAAGAAGACTTCTATAATTCTATTAATAACACTGAGAGCCCGGTAAATAACACAGTGTTGCCCTCTAGTGGTATTAAGATCTATGGTCTCTTTGGATTATTGGATTTACTAGATTGGACAGCCTTTTCCCACTTATCTTACAGTCAGAGCAGTGAATTAAAGATTTTAATGTTACACACAATGTTACATTGTAGAATTATAGGTACTAATCGGTATTAATCGGAAATAATCTCAGAAATGTTTTTTGTTATTCAGAAAAGGCTAAAACCTTTTGACTAAAGCTTGACTAAGATACCTTGAGTTCCCTTTTGACTAAAACTAGACTAAAATGACGAGACTTATAGTCAAATAAAACTTGTATAGGGACAAATAAGGACATTTGAAAGACTTGAATTAAAAAAGTTGGTGACAAAATGAAGACAATGTGACAGAAGGCCAGCAGCAGAAATGAAAGGGAAGGTCTACAAGACCAGCTCTGATCTAAGGCTTAGAGAGAGTGGAGACAGGAGGCGGATCTGGAGATGCTGGGATTATAGTTAGGAGTGACCAGGATGGAAAGGATTGGGAATGAGAATATTTGAAGGACAGCTCAGGTTGAACACTTTGGAAATAAAGTAAGCGAGTCAAGGTTGGATGTTGTGAAACCCCTAAAAGGGAGAAACGGAGAAAGAAGAAGAAAAAAGATAATGTACAGTATATGTTTTTAAATCTGTATTCAACACAGGTGGATTTAATACAACATTGAGTCTGTGCCACAGGCCGGCCATTAATCACATCAAATTGATTTAATACGAGTGATTAAAGGTTAATTCAACAGCTGTTACCAGTTGGTTCTGATGTAGTTTTTGCTTTACCTATGTTTTCCTGCATAACCGTAAACAGCTTGCTGTATGATTGGGTTTTAACAAAGATTCAGATATGATTCAACAAGCCTTTTAACATAAATGTGATGTTTTTGTATAACGTGGAACACTTCTGTAAAAATATGTGGACTATTTTAACCAAGTTATGTGTTTTATAGAAATGAATTAAGTGATACTTAATCTAGGGTCATGTGAGATAAAGGAATATACAGTACATTCATATACTATACACGTTTTATTACACTACCCATGAATGTAGTTATTACAGGCAACTGACAAGTAAACGTGGCGTGAGAGGTCAGAAAAGGGTTGAAAATGGTTGTGTTTTTGTCCAAGGGTTGGTGGAGATGTTCTCTCTTCCCTGTAGGTGGTGTGAGTAGGCTGTGTTTGCCTTCTGTGAGACTTCACTTGTTCTTTAAGATGAGGGAGTTGATTGTCAGGGCATGAGTGGCAAATGTAACGATGCACACGAAGTACACAAATTAAAGCTTTTACAACATACAGCAGCCATGCTTTATGCCTGGCAGGTTCTATTCATTAGCTTCTGTGAAAATGGAAATTCATTTTATAGTGTTATATAAGCCTTGTTTCAGGCTCAAATCATCCATTTAACATATGGGCGCTAATATTAGCTATTAGTTAATTTGATGTTGTTATTGATTTCTCACCCGTATGACAAACAACTTTCGTTTCAACTTTCTGGTTGTTGTGTTCCTGACGCAACCTACTGGGGTCAATTTATGTCACTTTTCCTTTTTGTAGTTGGAGCACTACTCGGCTCTACTCAGTTTGGTATGAGGCATGTCGTTTTCCATTACTTCATAGTACCTCCTCAACCCGTGTCCAAGTGGAAAGGGAACTTGACTTGTAACCGGAGGGTCACTGTTTCAAATCCCCACCCGGCCAAAAAGGGCAGGGGTACCACTGAGCAACTTGCCCAACCCCCAACGCTCCCCGGGCGCTACTCAGTGTGGCAGCCCACTGCTCCTAATTCTAGGATGGGTCAAATGCAGAGGAATACTTTCCCCAAGGGGATTAATTAAATTAAATTCTAAATGTTGGAGATTAACGTATGTTTCGGCATTTTAAAGTCTTTTTAACTGATCTACAGTAAGGCATTGTTTGGTTTGATTCTTGTGTCGGACGTCGCGATCATCTCCTGAATTTCAGGGGAATTAACAGAAAGAAAGCTCAGTGCAGTGTGCCATGTTGCCTCTTCTGTATTTACCCTTACATTGAGTAATGCCCGCTGTCAATGATGAACTTTGGTTCCAGTGTGAATGCGGGCTGGTTCATTTAAAGTGCTGAGGTTCTGAGGCCGTGGCTTTACAGTATGTGTTGCCTGAGACACCTGAGTTTTGAAGTTCCTTCTCCATCTATCTGCCTATGACCTCATTGAGACCTGGTTTTAACTGCTGTAAATTATCCCAGCACAAATGAACAGTGTGCTGAACACGCCCATGTGTGTCCTTTACACATTTAATATTTGTTATTCATTTGGTTTGAGTTAGTTCTGATGGGAACTCGGGCTGAACAGTTTTGAATAAATATCTAATTGCGTTTATTTTGATAGGAATTGCGATATGACTCATGATATCAGAGTGAATGGTTAGATTTTCCAGGCCACACGGTTGGTGTAGTGGTTAGCACTCTTGCCTTTGCTGCAAGAAGACCCAGGTTAGAGCCCCAGTTGGAACAAGGGTCTTTCTGCATAGAGTTTGCATGTTCTCCCTGTGTGTATGTGGCTTTTCTCCGGGTTCTCTGGCTTCCTCCCACAGTCCAAAAACATGTTGGGGATTAGGTAAATTGGACACTCTCAACTGACCGTAGGTGTGACCGTGAGAGTGAATGGTTGTTTGTCTCTATATGTGGCCCTGCGATTACTGTGTCATATTTGTGCAGATCTGTAAGAAATAAAGGTGTCTGAAGATTAAGATGTGTGTAGATCAAGACAATATTTCAACTTAAATGATATTTTGACACACATTTCGGCTTTAACAAATATTGCAACTCCTGTTGTTTGATAAAATTGTTTCCTGTTTTTAATGCAATGGTGTATAATGTTAAAAGTAATGAATGTAAAAGAAATCTCCATTATAAGCCATATTATTAACAAAGATGGATTACAGTTCTGAACGAGACATGTAAAACAAAATACACAATCAGTCTGAAGAAAACAACAGAACTTGCTCTTGTCTTCTCATGAAACTTTTAATCATTGCTTAGAAAAAAAAAACCAAAAAACTGAGCAATATATAAATAAAAAATGTTTTCAGTGCTGCAGCATGAAGATGGACAAAAATACCACAACCAAATCCAGAGCTTGTGTTTTTTCCATGACATAAAATCTTCCTCTTTCTGTGTTTCAGATTCCATGAAGCTGAATTAGCCCCGAAACACACGCAGACCCTGCATGCAGACATATTTTCAGCAGGAGAATCACGTGCGGGTCGCCTTAAAGACGGTGAGTGCACAGTAATTCAGTCAGCTGCACTGTGGACCACTGTGTGCATGCATCCTTCCTTCTCTCTCATTCAGCTGTTTTAAAAAAACGACAACCCCCCCCCTTCCCAAATCCTTCTCCCGCTCCGAGTGCAGTCATTTCTAGTGCAGAGAAATGTCCCTGGTGACACTGAAGGATGACGCAGGCTCTCTCTTCCTTTCTCTGTTCCTCTACCCCCCACCCTACCATCTTTTTTTTTTTTTTTTTACTTGCACTCCCCTTCTTCTTTTGCTCTGATGCTCCCCCTTTTTCTCCTTTCCCTCTCCCCTTCTACTCTTGCTGTCTCCCTCCCTTCTCCCCTCCTTCTCTCTCTCCTCCTCTCTCTCTCTCTCTCCTTGCTCTAGCACTGCAGTGCTGATTGTGATTGCACACACACTCACACACACACTCACACAAGCGCACACACACACGCACACACAGGAGCATAGCTGAGCGGCAAGGACTGCAGCAGCATGCACCAACCGCGGCTGAGCTGTGCAGGGACATGAGGAAGGGGAACTGAGGAGAGAAGAGAATCTGCTATTTTGGCACCAGCACACAGGCTGCTGTGCATCTGGTGTGAGCATCTTTGCAGCAGTGGGGATGATGCATTTCAAGAGCGGATAGCTTATGTTATCCGGCCTGCTCTGCACTCTGCATCCCATTCACCCTGCTCCTCCCACTCCAACTCTTCCTCCTCCTCCTGTCTAAAGCGTCGTTAGACAGGACTACTGATTGACCAGGAGTGGAGAGCGTTGGATGGTCAGGTTTTTTTTTTGCTCTGGCTGAAAGATTGCTCTGTGGTTTATGCTACATCTACACCTCCACTGATGGCTGGATTGTAATTGACATTTGGAGCTTCAAAGACACCCACAGCCCTCAAGGAATCTTGGATGTGTGTCATTCTTTACCACTGTTGTCACTGGCGCATTTCCTCTCTTTTTGCTGGTTGCCTTTGCTTTTCTGTGAGACTGGCTAGCAGGCACTGCAGCATCAGGACTGCAAGACCCATGAAGTAGTAGGGCATAAGGACCCAGGGGTGACCCAGCGGAAGGGTTTGAGTGCTTCCATTGCTACCACTGCTGCTGAGGTGCTTATCTTGATTTTTTTTTTTTTCCTCCAGAAAAGGGTGTCTGGTGGGGGTTGGGGAGGGTGGTGACAGCACAGGTACCCAGGCCCCTGCAGAGCAGAGCGGGTGGCTCTTGCGTAGAGGAGGCAGGCAGGACGTCCTGTGGGAAAGAAGGGCTGGCTCAAGCCTTGGGCTCCTGATGGTGGCTATTTTTGTCTCCCCTAGCTGAGTGATTGGGACAGCGGGTGGAAGAGAAGATGCTGATGGCCCGAGACACAGCGCGGGATGAGGCTCAGAAGCTACACAGGAAGTGGCTGAAGCACCAGGCCTTTATGGCAGAACTGGCCCGCAATAAGGAATGGCTGGCCAAGATAGAACAGGTGAGTGGAGGGGGATCAGGGCAGTGATGATGGAGGGAGGGAGGGAGGGTGAGAGGGAGGAGAAGGGTGAGCACAGATGGGCAGAGCAGGTGAGTTTGGGGGGTATGGACCATGCGAAAGAGATCACATGACTGAGAAACAGTGCTGATGTTGGGTGTGGTGGCAGTGAAACAGAATACATGAAAGTGGGAAAGATGTCATCACCTAGTTTTCACTTCATCCCTTTGCTTGGGGACATCCTGAATTACACTCTCAAGGTTATATTGTTGTAGTGGCTGTTGTTGTTGTCAGGTACAAAGGTGCTGTGGTCCCCATGGTTCCTTTGGTGTTTTTGCTCTATTTACTCCATCTGAATTCCCTGTTCCAGTTACTGAGGTGGCAGTGAATCATATAGACTAGAGGACACGTGAACCGATGCAGTAACGAAGGCCTAACATGCACAGATTACAACATGCCTCTTCTTTTCCTTTACGTGCCAAAAGGTGCACTGAAAGCACAGCTGATGTAAAGTCACTCAGTCACATGTGTTTTTTTATTTGCTCTGAATTCCCTGCATGCTTTGCTACCCCGATAGAGCAACATCCCATCCACACAGAATGTTCTCCGTGCCCTCTGCCTCTGTGAAGCTCAGGTGGCCTCTTGAGATGTAAATGAGTCAATGAGACTCCTTTGCTGCTAATGGCACGTTGCATTTGAATGGTTTGAGTCACAAATATGTTGCTGTCAGGATAAAATGGGATTCTGAGCTTAGGCACATGTCAAGCTGCAGGTGATGACACATGTAGAGAACATACAGTGGATACACGTAGTGCCTGGATTAAATCTAAAATCAATCAAATGATACGTGTAAAGCCCAATGGAAACATGCTCATGTTTTTAAACAGAATTGCTTTCTTTAGTTTGTGATCATGATTCATAATGATGCAAATAACTGATGTGGTTAATCCAGGAAGTGCTCTTTTGAATTTGGCTCCAGGCATCATAATAACATTTGAAAATGTCCGACAGAAGCCACTTACTGTGCTGCAAGGTGAATTCGGCTTTTGATTAGTTTTCACTCTCTATACTGATATCAGTCAAGTCAAAAGCGGTGAATGAAAACACAACCTGGTCCATTATAGTTTCATTTCTGTATCGGTTTCACTCGTCTTTGGCCTCACCGAAATGTATTTACATCTCTGCTGATGTCCTGAGAGGTTTTGTTGACATTGTTTTAATTATTCATTTTCATTGAATACATTAACAAATTCATTAGACTGTATAGATTTAGCACGGCTGTATATCACCTGAGAAAGAAACCTTCGTGGAGGAGCCATCCATGTGTGAAATGCATTTCGAGGCTTATGGTGCCACAGTCGAGAACCAGCAGACACCTCCATTTAGTTCAGTCACGATGCAAAACAGCCAAAACATGACTTCTGCCAGGACCGTGTTGCATACCAATCAGTGTGTGCAGATAGTTTTTTTTGCTTTACTTTAACTAGTGTCAGTTCTTACATTTCCTTTTTTTTTTTTTTTTTTATTCACAGGTTTCATGACTGAATGTCTTGTTCTGTTCTCCACAGTGTGATGTCTGTGGCTCTTAGAGCAGGAGAGTACACTTGTTCCACTACTGCCAGTTAAACAGCAACATTCCAGAGTGTTTTATTCATGAAGTGAACACCTGAGAAGTTATTCAGCAACGTTAAATGCACATAAGCGTATGTATGGGAACGTTAATAATCAAATAAGCTGCACTGCAGCAACAGAGCTCACGTAAACACGGAAATATTTGATACTGTCAAACCGAAACATGGTACTTCAACATTAATGCCAGTTCATTGATGTGCAGTGTGTACTCTGTGTTGTCACACAGCGGAGCAGTGGCTTGCATTGTTGCCTCACCGCAGCACTGCACTTCGAACATGGACCTTTCTGTGTGGAGTTTGCATGTTCTCTCCGTGTGTATCTGGGATTTTTTTCCGGGTCAATTGACCATAGGTGTGAATGTGAGTGAATGGCTGTTTGTCTCTGTACGTTTGTCCTGCAGTGGACCTGTCCAGGGTGTACCCTACCTTATGCCTTATGCCATATGTCAGATGGCTCCAACCCTCATGTGAAGGGGCGGACAATGAGTGTGTTGTTCATCTCTGTGTGTTTGTCCTGTGATGGACCTGCTATGGACCGGCGATCTGTCCAGGGTGTACTCCGCCTTTTTCGCCCCACGTCAGCTGGGATTGGCTCCAGCGCCTCCCGTGATCATCATGTGGAGGATAAAGTGGTAGAAAATGAATGAATGAATGAATGTGCTATAGGTTCAAGTACAGTCAGTTTGTATGATCGTAAATGATGTGTAAAACAGATGCAACATTTCTCAGTTTGGTTGTTTTTAAATCTTAAAGCAAAACTCCAAACACACACATTTATTTATTTTTTTACATGTGAGGATTTGCTGCTCATCTTGTTGAAAGCTGAGTTTTCCACTGTTGCTGAACACATTTTGATTTAGAAAAACGCAACATGTTTATATCAACTAGGGCTGCAACTATCGATTAATCTGTCGATTATTTTTTCTGATTAATCAAAAAATGTCAGAAAATGTTGATCAGTGTTTCTCAAACCTGGAAAGGATGATGTCCTTAAATGTCTTGTTTTGTCCAAGAAACAAAAATTCAGATTCAAGGAGCAAAGAAACCATGAAATATTCACATTAAAGAAGCTGGAAAATCAGGAAACTTGTTTTAATTCTTTAAAAACACTGAAATCCATTAATTGATTATCAAATTTGATTTAGTAAACGAATTATAATCGATTAATCGAGTTTTGGACACTGTTTTCTTGTCGGATTTTCAATGTACTATCCAAACACACCCCAAATCATTGCAAGTGATCAACTACAGTAATACTTTAGTCACATTGTGATTAAAACTCTTCTCCAAGTGTGACTTAGCCAAGACATGGTCAGTTAGGACAGCTAGAGGTACAAAAGTTGCTGCTTTAAAAACATATAGTTATTTATAGTTATATTGTATTGTATTGTTCATCAATATCGCCAACAAAGGTGAAACAAAACAAACCTGCTCACTCAAAAGAAGTTGGGGAAACATGGGGACAAACGGTGCACACATATAAGTCTCATTACTTCTATTTAATAATATATTTTACTGTATATACACAACTTGGTGTGTATTTAAAATGATTAATTTTTTCTTTATGATATTGGAAAATACATTGCTTTACACTGATGTAACCATAATTATGTTCATATTATTATATATTATACAGCAGTCATACAGACTGGAGAAAGGGGCAGTCATTTCACAATGGATACCAACATTGTATATATATCACATGGCAACCGTGGCACGTTGTAACACTTAAATAGAAAATTTCAATATTCAAATTTTGCTTCATTTAAAAGAATGCAGCTGCTGTGACTCAACCTAGAAGGACGTCTCAGCTTTGAGTGGAAACGGACTGAAACAGGACACTGCTTTCCTCTAATTCATCAGCACATTTGTACGAACTTTGATGGCAAATACGGAGAAATAAGCAGAAAGGACTGACACAGAGTGCAGAAGATGGCTGCTCCACAGTGGATGTCTCCCCTGTGCTGTTTGGCATGATTTCCTAAAGCCTGTGTCTGTAGCCCTGTACACACACACTTCCAAGAGACCATGTGTCCTCAAAGCTCTGCTGGCATTACTTAATCTACCCCCACCTCTCTATCTGTCGTTACCTGAGAGACTGAGAGAAAAGATGACTCCGCGTCCTGCCACAATTGGAGAACTCGGCGTCCTTTTGGAAGGGTTCCCGCTCCGGGGCCCTCACCTCTCCTCTCTCGCAGTACTTACTCAGCACATGGAGCCAACCACACAGCTCCAGACCGGCTCGTGCTTGTGGAGGATCTGTGGACGCGTCTCTGTTACAGTGGGAGGACTCGCGGCTGACCTTGTGCCAGGACTCACCATCAGCTCAGTGTGGCTTTGAAAAGCCACAGATGGATCGCACATAGATCCGTGACAAGCTATCGGACCCTGTGCCACTCGTCGTCAGTTTGTCACGTCTGTGCCGGACCTCGAGCGTTTTTCACGATGATCCCGGATCAACATGTTTCAGTCAGTTCACACTGGCTCGTCTCTCTCTCTTTATCACGTTGTGTGTGTGATTGATTAGACTGTAGTAAAAGAAGATCAGGTGCAAATGATGAGATTACTTCTCCACTCACCTGTCTCTTTACCAAATCTTTGCCTTGGCATACCAGAAAGATGATTCTGTTCTGTTCTTGCTCAATACACTTTCATTTCAAAATGCAAAACCCGTCTGGCAGAACAAGATGGCGTCTCCATCCATCCATCCATCCATCCATCCATCTTCTGCTGCTTTATCCTCCACATGAGGGTCACAGGGGGTGCTGTGCCAATCTCTGCTGACATAGGGTGATAGGCGGGGTCACACCCTGGACAGTTCGCCAGTCCATCACACGGCCACACATAGAGACAAACAACCATTCACTGTCACTCTCACACCTCCAGTCAATTTAGAGTGTCCAATTTAAGATGGCGTCCAAATGTAAATACAAAGTATATTTACATTTCTCCTTCAGTGGCTACAAACTCTTATTTTTGAAGCAAGTACACACTTTTGCAGACATACCCATTATAAATTTCTGCTAATAAATCCTCCAAAATGTTCCATACTGGACCTTTAAAGTTACATAATCCACCAAATCCCAATAGACTAAGATAAAACTAAGAATGTGTGTTCTTCTGTGGCTGCATTCCACTCTGCTGCTTGCTTCAACGCGAGGGTTCTGCGTGTTCTCCCTGGCTTCCTGTTCCCCTCGCCATTGTCATCATGCGTTATCAGGGACACCTACAGTATTTTCCTTCCATGATAAAAGAGGCATACGCTTCCTGACAGCTCTACCCCGACTGTGACCCTAACAAACCCGTCAACAGCATAGTAGACTGCAGGTGCGGTGCAGTTAGTTAACTTTTTAAGGTTGAAGTCGTTTACTCAAATAACTTTGCAGTTTTACTCATGAGACGAAGAGCTAACGCGGTTATTTTTAGCGGTAGAATAACGTATTGGATGGTGTTTTTCAAAATTCTTTATTTACTATTCTATCATTTACTTAAACACATTTTATTGTGATACTTCAGTAAGAAAACAATAAAAGTTATTCAATCGTCTCAAATTATTACATCACTATATCCTGTCATTTATTTATTTGCTACCAATACATTAAGAGGCAACATGCTGATACATGATCAATAAAGACTCATGATCTATTTCTCTGAACATTTAACTTGTCCAGGTTCAAGTATGGAAACACAACACAAGTGAGTGAGAGAGTAACACAGGTACAATGTCACACTTGCCCCATACTTTTATATCTGTGATTGAATGTTCTCTTGTTTAAAATAGCAGTAATTGTCTGTCTTTTAAATAGTGTGATAGATTTTGGAGTAGCCAAACAATGTCCTGGTTGGACTAAAAATAGGCGTGCATCTGTGATCCATGTAACCTGCGTCATTTACAAACTAGACCAATGAATAAAAGAAAAGAAAAGAAACCTGATGTTTAATTTTCCTCAGTCTCAAGATGTGTAGGCTGGTACTTTAATAAAAAAAAGCAATATACAGTACATATGCAACGTTGTTATTATGCTGGCTGAACTGTGTAGCCCCAGCACTACTGCTTGTTATATTTGGGATTAAAAAAGAAAGAGAGTACCTGGCTGCAGCTACAGGTAACCTTCTTCTTACTAACTTATTACTTATTACTTACTAATTAAATGTTATATTGTCCTGATGCTCCCAACAAGGCAAGAAAACCTGAATTTTCACTTACAGTTCACACACTGTTCCTCCTTTCTCTGTTAAATCATCATCCAAGTCACAACACTGCCATGTATGAGCAGTTTATATGACATGTGCTTTGTTTGACTCACTTCATTGGGCTTTAGTTTTATTTATGAAGGTAGGTAGAACCATGGTGTGAGGGCACTATTATGACTGCTCTGATTATACTGCACATCATCATTGTTATCTTTTGCTTTCACTTACTCTTTGATTGCACTTGTGAGGGCCTTTTCATGCTCCCCAAACCGGATGTGCAGATTAGGAGTGAAAATTGCGATCCTTTTTTATTGGTTATAGATTTTTGGTTCATATTTTATCTTCACACTAGGGGCCACACGGTTGTTGTAGTGGTCTGCACTCTTGCTTTTGCAGCAAGAAGACCCAGTCAGAACAAGGGCCTTTCTGCATGGAGTTTGCATGTTCTCCTTGCGTGTGCGTGGGTTTTCTCCCAGTTCTGCAGGTTCTCCGGTTACCTCCCACAGTCCAAAAACGTGCAGATTTGGGGATTAGGTAAATTGGACACTTGTAATTGGCCTTCCCTCATGTGGAGGATAAAGCAGGTTACCGCAGCAACCATGGTAGTGGTCAGAAGTGTGTTTGCAACAGCCTGCCTGAATTTACTAGTAGTAGAAGAAGAAGAAGAAGAAGAAGGAAGGAATAGCATGCAGCTTGCTTCCACCTCATCTCTATTCTTTTTATCGTCTTTCTTAGGGCCAACCTATCCGTGATTATAACTCGCAAAGCCACCAGTCACTGCGCCACCTACTAGCAATGGGAAGTAAACCTTCAGTAAAAAACAACATTTCATTTAAGCTTTCAGGGTGTGATCTACGTTTACAATACTCTCACCTATCAAATTGTTGGTGGCCTCTCTTGCAGTGTGAGGTGCAAGGAGCCATTCAGTGCTGCTAGCAGCCCTAGTTTTCACTTGTTTCTCCTTGTTAACTATTCTAAATCTAAATCTGAATCATTTTGTCCATACAGTTGCCCAGATCTAGTACGGTCCCATCATGTAAAATTAGTAAATGAATCCAGTCAGCTGTTTTCAGGACTTTGCTCCACATTTTTTTTAAAAGAACAAATGACAACAGCGTATTCCATCAAAACAGATGCTTGAGTCATGACTTTCATGCTTCATTGTCAAAGCAGATACTGTATGAGCTGAGCTGTTTATGAAATTCTCAGAGGACAGATGCTCATCTCAGTGTTGCATCGCGTGGCGGGCTGCAGTTGAAGTCCACTCGGCGATGGGGTGTGTTTTCCTCTTTTTACGCATCGGTCTCACAGATGTTACTTTCGTGTGTGCGGTAAGTGTAAAAATGTGATTTTTTCTTTGTCACACCGCCGCCACCACCCACTGTCTCACTATGCTGCTGTATCAGCAGTGGCAGGCAGGCAGCTCAGGAAAGCCTGCAGAATTTTTCGGCACAACAATGCTGCCACAAGAGCACGGATCCTACGTGGTGGACATTAAAATATCACACCATGTCGGCCATGAGTTGCCCGGAAAATTCACGTCACAGATGCCCTTTGAATCCAACTGTGTCCAGGCTGTAGCACAGCACTGCACACCTGCAGCCTCGTCCCTGCTCTACAAACCTTTGATTCTTTCTCTTTTTTTTTCTCCCCCTACTCTGCCTTTCTCCTCTCCTCTCCTCTCCTCTCCTCTCCTCTCCACCCCCTCTCTGATTCCTTCTCCCTTTGCTCCACTCTGAGTCAGTAAAGGAGAGAGAGAGGGAGGTAGAGAGAGACCTGTTTTCTGCTGGCTCTGCATTATGAGACGGAGAGCGAGGCTGAGGAAAGATAGGAGTGAGAAAGAGGGATGTGAGAGTGAGCACTAGCAGCAGTTAAGCAGTGAGCCTGTGCCAAGAGGAGGAATGCAGCACTGCATTATGAAAGCCATCGGATATACTGTGGGTCCAGCGCTGTGTGAAAGATGAGGGGAAGAAGCGGGATTTAGACAATAAAAATCCATCATCTACACGCTTATCATTATTATTATTATTATTTTTATTATTAATAATAATAATAATAATAATAATAATAATAATAATAATAATAAAACACAAGCTGAGTAAATGATTTCACAGTACATGTCAGGAGAATGTAAAAAAAAAAGAAAATGCATGTTTAAGTAAGACCACACTGCAACATTAAAAGGGGCTTTAAGGCCTTTTTTTTTTTAATCCTGATGCAAAAAAAAACAACAAATCTTCTCATAATAATCATCCTTCAGTTTGAGTGTTTGTGCAGCTGTGTCTCTGAATCTCCTGCAGCATGATCGAAAACTTAATTCCTTTGCATCACTTGGTAATTTCAGGCTTTTACTCTAATGACCTGCTGCTGTTTTAGACGTCCGATGTTTTTATAAGACTGTTAATCATCCGTTCGCCTCAATGTTCGCTCGATGTCTGTTTGTTTAACCCACATCATTGGAGTCTTAGCTATCTGTGGATTGATTTCTGAGTTTTTTTAATAAAGGTTAAGTGAAATAAAAGGGGAAAACCTCCTCTCTCTGTCTATCTCTCTCTTTCTCTCTCTGTCGTTTATGGGAGGAGACTGGTGTTAATCCCATTTAGGGGAGATCTTCATTGACACAAAATGCCGCAAGCTTTGATCTCTCTGCGTCGTGGACAGACTCTAACATTGAGGAGCACATGCACAGGACGGAGCGGTGCCGTGTTCGAGTCATCATTCGTGTTTTTTGGGTCAGCCCGGAGCTAAACTTCGCTCCACACACCTGCCTCTCTGCAAGCGGGAGGCTCCGGGCCTTTGGCATGGAGCTGTGTTGTCCTGAGCTATTCTGGGGACAGCACCGGATTTAGCCACTCACTTTTTTTTTTTTTAGTCCCGTGTAGTATTCCTTTCACACTGCTGATGTGAAATATCGGAATAAACACAGAGTGTTTGAATTCAGTTTAGAATCAGATGATGTAGTGTGGAGACAATAAAGCTCTGTGAATGGCAAGTTCCTTTTGATCACCGTTGTGAATGCAAAAATAGATTTATATCATTTAAGAGATGAAATGTTGCATTATATTGACTGTTGGTATGCATCGTTTTAGATCTGTACTAGTATATGGTATTGATTTGTGTAACTTAAAGTCTTACGTCTATGCATTTGTCATAGTGAGTCCTATTTAAGATTAATTTAAACTGTTTAATAAATTAGAATTCCTTATATTTGCACAAATCAGTGATAGTGCACTGGAATAAGCACGCCTGCACCCTCATGGGCACCTCAGCCCTTGACCTGCCCTAAGATTCTAACTGGCAACCTTTTGGTTGCAAGCCAAATTTGTGCTTCATGAACATTATTCTTGTTTGGAGTTTGAATCCTGTCTCTTTTTGTCTTACAAACCAAATCTTAACATCTAAAATGGTTCTGTAATAAAGTTGTGCAGTGCACAGATTTCAAATGAGGCAATAATGATCCCAGCATATAAGAATTGTCCCTCGAAGAAAGAGCTGACATTTAAGAAAGGAGAAGCAAAATAAATCCCTCAGCCTGGAAATGTGTAGGTTTTAAATTGGATATGTTTAACGTGTGAATCTGTGTTGTTTATTTAGCAGTCAGATCATGGTGACAGTTTTTTTTATTCTCTTCTTCAGGAGGGTCAGGAGCTGATCCAGGAGAAGCCAGAGCTGCGTTCCGTCGTTCAGCAGAAGCTCGAGGAGATCCGAGAGTGCTGGTCCGACCTGGAGAGCACCACCAAGGCCAAGGCCCGCCAGCTCTTTGAAAACAACAAGCCTGAGCCGGCAGTGAAGAGCTACTCCGACCTCGACCACCAGCTCTCCCACCTGGAGCGGCAGCCGCCTCAGCTGGAGCAGGCTCATCATCTGCCCACCTTCAATGAGCAGCTCCAGAAATTCCAGGCAAGTCTCAAAGCTCCACGGCAGCTCTGTGAACGCACTGTGTAAAAAAAGAAAAAAAAGAAATACTATCGTTCAGTGTCTGACCTCTGATTATCCTCTGCTTTATCGAGCAGTGTGTCACATTCTGCCCTCTTCAACTGCATGTTTGCATTCAAGTGCCCACATCTTTTATTCTACAGCTCACCGTAAACTGTTGCTTTATAAAACTAAAAATTGCTCAGCTCCTACACACCAGGGAGATATCGAATGCCATTGCATACATTTATATGTTTTTAAAGTATATATTTGTCCTTTGGCCTTAATTTAAAATGAAAAGAAAGAAAGAAAAGAGGGAGTGCAGGGGAGTAAAGAGTTCAGTTGGATGACAAACTGGGGACAAGGGGGCGGAACGCTGCCCTGACCACTTATTAATTAATTGTTCCAGTTAAATTTCTGATGCAGTCTTGTCTTTCAGCGCAGCCCCTGGAGTTCATACAAAACCTGCATATTTTATGAGCACATTTGAACCTTAAAACAATTATTAAATGCCTTTCAAAAATCTTTTTGGGAGCTCACAAGTGTTCATCACCCAGTGTGACCTCTGTGGTTTTTAGCGGCTATTATATTGTTCACTGGGCCTCAGGAGTGGTGGTCCTCGCTCTGCAAAATGGCTCCATTCTGCATCACGTCTTCACTATATCACTGGAATGTTATTACTCTTGCATTATACTGATCATTTAGGTGATAGACACAATGGAAAAATATATATTTGAGCCACTTCACTAAAGGTTTGCCTCATAAAATGTGCACCTGCTTAAGTATTTATCACCTTATTTTGCAGGTAAACAATCACATATTACTAGAAACTGACCAAGTGCCCACTCCTCATACCAAAGTCCATAGAGAAAATCCGCCATTTTACATTATAGCACACAGGAGTTGTTGATTCTGTGCTCTTTCCATTAATAAGTTCAAATGTCTTATTTTGTGACGTCAGTGTTTAAAATCCTTAATTCGTATTGACCTTAGTGACACACACTAATCAAACGAGACAGCAGTTGACTGGCGTCTCCTGTGTCCCCACAAGCTAGAAATCCTAATTTTGTCAAGAGACTTTGGTTTGGGAATTTGCTTTACAAACAGTTTGTAATAGAAAAAAGGCATTTAACAACAAGATAAAGTGGTGAATATATTCTTAAGATAGTCTACGCCAGTCAAGGTCAATGGATATTTGTCAAATAGTTTTACCCTAGAAAGGGGCACCAGACAGGGCTGTGCATGGTCATCACTACTCTTCGCATTATATTTGGAACCACTAGCTCAGTACATCAGACAAAAAGAAGATATTAAGGGAATTATTATTAAAGGGACGGAATATAAATTGGCCTGTTATGCAGACGATATTTTGATATACCTTGCGCAACCAACTCACTCTCTGCCTAAATTGATGCAAGCATTTGAACAATATGGCCAATTATCTGGGTACAAAATCAACATGAGTAAAACCCAAATACTCTCATATAACTACTGCCCACCAAGAGAAATCAAAAGTAGCTACCCCTTGACATGGCAAACAGAGTCCTTTAAATACTTAGGCATCAACCTACCAAGAGATCTTACAAAATTATCGGAATATAACTATTCACCCATACATAAAAAAATAAAGGATGATATAGCAAGATGGAACTTAGTTCCCTTCTTTAGCTTTAGTTCAAGAATTGACTCTATTAAAATTATTATATTGCCAAGACTTTTATATTTATTTCAAACATTGCCAATAGAGATTAACCAAAACCAATTTAACAAGTGGGACAAACTGCTATCCAGGTATATGGCAAGGTAAAAGACCAAGAGTTCACCTCAAAACCTTACAGCTGGTTAAACAAAAGGGAGGATGGGGCTTGCCTTATTTTAGATGTTATTATTTTGCAGCGCAAATGAGAGCAGTGGTATGCTGGTGCAACCCGTCATATACAGCTCAATGGAAAAGCATTGAGGAAAATATGCCCTCCATCCCCATACAGGCACTTTTAGCTGATAATAACTTGCAAACCCACATAAATAACATTGATAATCCATGGGTGGCGTGGACCCTTAAAGTATGGAAAATTATTATAAAAGAACATAAACTTGAAAATGTTATTTTGGCTCTTAAATGGTGTGCTTATGATTCAGATTTTAGACCTAATAAATTGGATTCTAGATTTAAGGACTGGAGAGCTAATGGTATAACAGCCTTATGTACAGTAATGAAAGATGGAAAGTTACTCAGTTTTGAAACGCTTAAAAGGACACATGTTTTAGAAAAACAAGACTTTTATAGATACCTGTAGTTACGGCATTACGTCAATACAAAGATGAAAAATCTAACAAAGATAAACACATGTCTAATTCAAATATTTACAAAAGCCTACGATTCGGAAGCTATTAATAAAACTGTGTCATGCTTATATAACGGTCTGTCTAATTTGAAATCTCACTCTACTTCATATATTAAAATAAAATGGGAGAAGGAAGGAGGGATAGATATATCTGAGAAAGAAAGGACAACAATTTGGTACCTCCAAATTGTTGGAGATGGAAAAGCTTGATTAGGTACTTTATTACACCTTCTCAAAAGTCTCACTATGATGATAATTCCCCTGTCTGCTGGAGGAACTGTGGAAATCAAAATGCTGACCACTACCATGTTTTCTGGGACCTCCTGTCATTAAGGACTACTGGAGAGGGATACATAATGCTCTACAGGAGATCTTTACCTGCGAAATACCCCTCGAGAGTAAGGCTATGTTTTTTGGACACATACCTGAGGAATGGCTGAAAGGGGATAAACATCTACTAAATATCTTGCTGGTGGCCTGCAAAAAGGGTATAACCAGAAAATGGTTGTCACAGGAGAGTCCAACTTTAAATTTATGGATGGACATTACAATGGACATCTATAAAATAGAGAGGATAACTGCATTTGTTAACCATCAAATGGAGAAATGTGCTGGGTCAAATATGTCACACTCCATAGACCTGATTTTATTTTTACAAACCAATGACTGTACTATAGGAAAAGGATCACTCCCTAACTTGTACATAGTTGCTAATGTGTGTTTTTCCTTTTTTCATTGTTTGGTTTTGGTTTTGTTTGTCTAGGCATTTAGAGCAGACAACAGATGTGAGATGTATGCATGTATGTTTTGCCAGGATGTGAATGTCTGTTTCACAAATATATATAGTCTACGCCTTAGTAAGTGGTTTCAGTTATAGCGTGCCTCCATATCTCAGGCTGGTTCTCGGTTCACGTTATTATTCCTGTCACATACATGCCGAATTTTGTAAAATGTTATTAATGTGAGAGTGTGGATAGTTGTATTAACTGTACTGCTGTATAGTTGGTTTATGGCCTCATCATTTATTCATATTATTTCCATGAAGAGTCTTTATCTCAAAGGAATGTACCTGTGAAATAGTTGCACAGTAAATAAATGTACACTCGAGTAAATAGAGTGTACATTTGTACAAATAGAATTTGAAAATCTGCTTTTTTGACTCAAATCTTTTGGTATTTAATGCTGACATTACAAATGTTTGTATAACTGGAAGACTGTAATCAGGGTTTTTGACCCACGATAGTATAGTTCAGCTCATTGTAGTGGATATAATGTTCCACAAAGGCCACCGATGTATGTTCTTAAACATGTGGTTCAGTGGCATTAAAAAAAATGCAACATATGCTTTTTTTTCCCCTTCAAGTGAGGCCTCCCATTACATAACCCTGAAATGTTCTGATAGGAAAAAGCTGATGTGCCGTGTTTGTCCATGCCTGTAACATGACCTTCGTCTTCCCTCTCCGTGCAGGCTATGGAGTCTCAGATAGGGGACTTTTACAAGGATGTGGGAGAGCTGGGCAGCTTGCAGGGGGTCTGCCTTCCTCAGCGGGGCCTGATGGCAGGTGAGAAGGAAAGCAGCGAGCAGTCGGGCATGGTCGAGACGCGCATCGTCCGCCTCATTGAGCCCCTGAAGGAGAGGCGCCGCATCCTGTTGGCTTCCAAAGAAATGCACCAAGTCGCTCAGGACCTGGAAGATGAGATAGTGAGTGGAACAAGGCCTACATACATACAACCCTCATTCAACCAACTGTGGTTGTAAAATAAATGTTGATTTGTGACGTTATAAAGTCGATGCGACATTGTAAGTAATTGGTTTTGATGTGCATGCACTCATTAAACAAAAATGGCCTATTTTAGTATTGAAAAATACAAATATTTGGTCATTATTTTATTTTGACATACAGTATGTATCAGTTCTGCTCATCATAAGCCATGAAACAGATACACTGTTACTATTTTAAGCTAAAATTGGTACATGTGCATGTTTATAGATGTACATATGTAAAGTATCACAGTATATGAAGCCAATTAAGCATTTTATATAATATTGTGTGTTGTAAGTGGGTTTTTTTGTGCTTATTAATAATTTCCAGGATGTGTCGAATTTTCTTTTGTAAACTGCTTGTATTGTATTTCAGAAATCAGAATACATTCACGCCTACAGCTTCTGACAAAGATCTGACCTGACTTTTGTTTCTTTATAGCTGTGGATTCAGGAGAGGCTTCCCTTGGCTTACTGTAAGGACTATGGGAATAACCTCCAGGGTGTACAGCAGCATGTAAAAAAGAACCAGGTAAGTGTCCAAAAATGTCTCCTGGAATGGGACCTCATCTGTAAGTCTGGGTACTGACCTCTGATTGGTCCCTCAGACCCTCCAGAGGGAGCTGACAGGGCGGCGGGCTCGTGTTGAAGAGGTTCTGGACCGGGCGGGTATTATCGCTTCACTGAGGACTCCCGAAGTGGAGTTTGTGCGTGAAGGGGCGGGACACGTGCGCCAGCTGTGGGAGGTTTTGCAGCTAGAGACGGAACGGAGGTCTGTGATGCTGGATGCTACGCTACAGGCTCAGCAGTACTACAGTGAGGCAGCTAAAGTGGAAACCTGGCTGTCGGGTCAGAAGCTCCAACTTGCCAGTGAAGAAAAAGGCACGGTATGGACAGTCCTGTGTAATGCATGCCAATATTTCGGTGTCGTCAACACCGACGTTTCAACATCGTTGTCATATTTTTCAGGATGAGTCGAGCACTCTGCAGCTGCTGAAGGCCCACGTGGCTCTGGAGCAAACGGTGGAAACGTACGCCGAGACAGTTGGCATGTTATCCCAGCAATGCCAGCACCTGCTGGAAATGGGTCACCCAGAAAGGTGTGGCATCAACCCAAACTCACACAAAACCTGTGAAATGTTTGATTATTACCCCTTTTTATCCGATAGAGGACTTGCTTGAGTTTTCCTGAAGATAAAAATAAAAGAAGCCTCTTGGAAGAGAAATTAAATGTCTTCAAGAAATCTTGAGCAAGTCCAGTTCCCTGTATCTGCAATCCTCAAGATGCAGTGACCTGAATGACTAAGAACCTTCACAGCAGAAATGATTCCTGTGTTTGCTGTCACATTTTCCTCAACAGTGAGCAGCTCACCAAGCAGCAGTCACACATAGACCGGCTGTATGTGTCCCTCAAGGACATGGTGGAGCACAGGAAGACCAAGCTGGAGCAGCAGTACTGGCTCTATCAGCTCAACAAGGAGGTGGAGGAGTTGGAGAAGTGGATCACGGAGCGCGAGACTGTGGCCAGTTCCACCGAGCTGGGTCAGGACCTTGAGGATGTCACGGTCAGTCCATCGACTTGGTTTAAGCAGATAAAATACTCTGACCACAAAATAGAGGCTGAACCTTCAAAGTGTGGTTTTATGAGATATCCTGTAACTGCACTTAACAAATAGTCAGTGTCAGGGACAGGGACAGACAGGCACATGTCTGCCAGTGGAGACATCAGAAAAAGTCATTTCAGCCACTTAACGCAAGGATAAAATGATCAGCCGTATGTTAGATGTTGATTATACTTATAATACTTCATACAAGTACACTCGGTTGGTTTTTCAGCTTCATGATAAGAAAAAGATTAGCAGTAATTATTTCACTGGCCATGTGATAATTGGCATGTTAATGTTAAAAATGACAATAATAGTTTTAATCAAAGCATAATTAAGTCAAGTGAATATGCTCAATGACGATCTACTCTGGGTGATATTCGGATCTTAAGCTGGACCACAGACGGTCCCGTCTATTACAAGCAAAATGGAACGTTCCATTGCCTGAAAAAAGTTATTATTATAAGCTTAATAAGGTTGTTTAATTGCGGTATAAGAGTGCATTAGTTCACAGTTGTGTGGCCGGTCCCTGTAGTGTTGTGAAGTTCATGTGTTTCAGGTGCTTCAAGAGAGGTTCACAAAGTTTGCCTCAGAGACCAACAACGTTGGCCAGCAACGTATGGAGCAGGTGAACAAAATGGTGAACGAGATGATCGACTGCGGCCACACCGACGCGGCCACCATCGCCGAGTGGAAGGACGGCCTGAATGAGTCGTGGGCTGACCTCCTGGAGCTGATGGAGACTCGCAGGCAGATGCTGGCGGCGTCACACCAGCTGCACAGGTTCTTCACCGACTGCAAAGAGGTACAGTCAAAACAAGTATCAGTCTCTGACTCAGGTGTGCTGTGCTCTTCGTCACTTCAAAGGTAGACTGGCTGTGACACATGCACCTTCTATTTTTAAAGCGGTCATGATGACGGCACAGTCCTGTGTTGCAGGTCTTGGCTCAGATCGCAGGGAAGATGAAGCAGCTGCCAGAGGTGAGAGCGTGCCAGGCCAACATCACCAATCCAGCCACCCTGCAGAGACTCATGCACTCCTTTGAGCATGCCCTTCAACTGCTCGTTGCACAGGCAAGTGATATGATTATTTTTGAACCCATGAGTCATACAATGTCATTTTTCTCTCTTTTTTTTAACACCATATGAGTGACCCAAACCCTTGGGTTAGAAAGTATAACTCCAGTATGTTCACATGGACACTTTTGTTCCTTGAAATTGCTTATCTTGTTTTTGTTCATTTTAATTCTCATGAATTCAACTTCCAAACTGGATGCACTGACATGGATTTACTTTGTGGGGTCTCTCTATTGTGTAGGTGTGAATGTGAGAATGGATGGTTGGGGACCTGTCTAGGGTGTACCCCGCTTTTCACCCTATGTCAGCTGAGATTGGCACCAGTGCCTCCCGTGATCCTCATGTGGAGGATAAAGCAGTAGAAGATGAGTGAGTGAATGAACTGTCTTTGTTCTGTTTTGGTGCAGGTGAGGCAGCTGCAGGAGAACGCTGCCCAGCTGAGGACCATCTACGCTGGCGAGAAGGCCGAGGCCATCATGGTCAAAGAGCAGGAGGTGATGGAGGCGTGGAAAGCGCTGCTGAGCTCCTGCGAGTCCAGTCGCATCCAGGTTACTTCAGTGACCGACAAGGTGCAGTTCTTCTCGGTGGTGCGTGAAAACCTGATGTGGATGGAAGGCATCATGGGCCAGATAGGCTGGGATGAGCCAAGGTAAGACCTGATCTTGCCATGGTCTTGTTTGGCTGTGTTGAAATGTACAACGTGTGATGTTTAAGTCATTTCATTATTTAGTGTTCCTCTGAGAGGTGATGTTCAACTGCAGTCCCAGTAGACAGAAGTTCATTACCATGTGGTGTCAAATGAAGCCGCTGTACTTCTTTGACCTAATGTCAAACATCATCTGTTTATGAAAATTTCACAGGATGTAGTGAAGAGCCCCAAATGTTCATTATTTGTCATTTGTAACACCTTGTTCTTGCAGATGTTATATGATATATCAACAAATACATTGTGAACATGCAGCACAATTAATTGAAACAGACAAAATTGCTAGTTGAAGCAGGGCTGCAACTTACTTTACTTACTAACTTTTATCGTGTCTTTGTTGAGTCTTTGAAATGTCAGAGAAAAAAAAACGCCATCAGCAAAAAGAAAACAACAATAAAGCTGAAGTCAGTGAGTGCTCCACATCTTAGTGAAACACTCAAATGATTATCTTCAGATCAAAACTGCGAGATACACGCTAGTCGCTCAAATCTCTCCTTAACCGCAGCGCATTTTACACTGTGCAGGTGCAAGAGTTCCCTAAAAGTATGTGTCACTTAATACAATGTGTATTATCTAAACCGTCTTTCCTCAGGGATTTGACAGCTCTGGAGGTGATGATGAGGCAACATCAAGAGATGAAAGCCAAAATAGATGGCCGCAACAAGACCATACAGCAATGTGCAGATCTGGGCAAGATCCTGATTGCTGCAGGAAACCCTGCATCCGAAGAGGTGAGGGAAATGTATTATGCAAGACAGTCATTTGTATGTTATGTTAATAAAAATACCATAAAATCCATGCAGTATGTTGACACTGTGACTGCAATGTGTCTGTCAACACAGATTAAAGAGAAGCTGGACAGCCTTCTGTCTAAGCAGAAGGATCTGGTCGAAAAATGGGACAAACACCAGGAAAGGTTGCAACGCAGTGAGTACATGCCTTTATCAGAGGAGGAGCAGCATAAAACAAAACTAAATGTTTAACATCAAATCAATTCAAATGATTTGTTCCACTGTTACCACACTGCAAATACAAGCATGTAAATGACAGCGCTCTACTGTAATATTGAAATGTGGTGTATAGGTAACCGTGCCACTGTTGGTCTGCCGTTGCTTCCAGAGCAGGAACAGTTCCAGTTTGCCCAGGAGACAGTCAAGGCAGAGGCCTGGCTGAAAGCCAAGGAGCCACTGATCACCTCCAAGGAGCCAGAAGGAGGGGGGGCCCGGGCCCAAACAGACGAGGCAGAGCAGCTCATCCTTCGCCACGAGGCCTTCCGCAAGGCTGCCGTAACCTGGAAAGAACGTTTCAGCTCCCTCCGTCAGCTTTCCGCAGTAAGCTTGACTGCAGATAAATGTTTAATCAGTTCAGTGGAGTCAGAATTTAATGCTGCTATAGTAAAACAAAAAAATTGACCTTGTTTTGCTTGGCGTAGGCATGATGCATTCATTGTTTTGTGTTTATATCTGTCTAATTACATTTTCTGCATGTGGTTTATGTAGTGCTACAATTTACCTGAAATTTCTCTTTTCAGGCTGAGAAGAAAAAAGAGGAGGAGAAGAAAACAACCCCACTCTCCAGTCGAAGGATGTTCCCATTATCTTGTTTGACTCCAAGCGTTGCCTCAACCAGTGCTACCTCACCTTTCTTGAGGCAGACAATAAAGGGGCATATAGAAAACAAACCATCACAGACCTGTCTGGATCTGGGTGCCACCCCTGCTTCCCAGAGATTGTCCTCAGCCCTTGCCAGCTACAATCCAGTTATAAATGGATCGGGCTACCACGGACTGGAACAGCAAAGCAGTGGAAAGTTAATGAGCTCCTCATACCTTGGGATGAACCACCAGGCGGCTGGAGGTGGAAGTGACTCTGGTTACTCAGCGTTGACCTCTCAGAGTGGTGGAGCAGATACTTCGACTTACCTTGGGATAAACCATCAAACTGTTGGTAGTGCAGAAAGTTCTGGGTACTTTGGACTAACTTCTGGGTGTGTGGGGAATATGCAAAACCATCTAAGTAGTGGCAGATTAGGAAGTTCGGGTAACATAGCGCAACAGACAAGCAGTGGTGGTTTGGGAAATCCTAGCTTTCTCCCTCAACAGAATATGGGCAGTTCGGGATATTTGGCACAACAGCCTAATATTGGGAGTTCTGGGTATTTGGCACAGCAGTGTAACATGGGGAGTTCTGGGTATTTGGCACAACAGTCTAACATGGGAAGCTCTGGGTATTTGGCACAACAGCCTAATATGGGGAGTTCTGGTTACCTGGCACAACAGCCTAATACAGGGAGTTCTGGGTATTTGGCACAACAGCCTAATATGGGAGTTCTGGGTATCTGGCACAACAGCCTAATACGGGGAGTTCTGGGTATCTGGCACAACAGCCTAATACGGGGAGTTCTGGGTATCTGGCACAACAGCCTAATATGGGAAGTTCTGGGTATTTGGCACAGCAGCCTAACATGGGGAGTTCTGGATACCTAGCACAGAATTATCAGAGCACTGGGGGATTAGGTAGCTCAGGCTTTCTAGCACAAAATAATTACAGCAGTGGAAGTCTGGGTAGTTCTGGTTTCTTAGCTCAGAGTGGTGGCATCATGGACCCTAAAATGGCATATGCATGGCAGCACCTAAAAGCTGACTTCATGCAGCCCAGGATCAACCACATCCACAAGGCCGTAAATCCTCTCCTTGAAGCCAGCAGAGTGCAACGGGAACAGTATGGTGACATCCCAATGGCAGACATGATGGGGCCAGAGTCTGGGCTGGAGCTCCTTCACGGTAGACTCCAAAGGGATCCCCGCGGCAGCCGCTCTGACCCTCAGATGGACCATCTGAGGCGAGAGAGGGAGTACAAGCTGGGTAGACAGACCTCCAGTGAGCAGGAGATCCAGGCCAGGCTGAACGAGCTGCCAATGATTGTGCGTCAGGAGCGTTACCGGAGACGCCTGGAGAGGCAGTCGTCCAGTGAACAGGAGGCGCAAACAGGAAGCGGCAAACAGAGGCTACAGAGACAGGACTCGAGTGACTTAGAGGGCTCCGTTAAAGAGGGCTCTGACAAACGCTCAGGGTATGTGAATGAGTCTTGCTGTAGACTGTGAAATTCAAACAATGTGAAAACTTTGGCTTTACAAGTAACGCCTCATCAGAGCTAATTTTTATGGTCACATGATGATGTGTGTCCTGCTTTGGTGACTCATCTGTGTTGTCATTGCAGGGAGAAGAGATCTACCATGGCAGAGATTGTAGAACAAGTCCAGGAGAGAGAGGCAGCACATGTGAGTTAGCAGTACACCGTGTTTTCAATGCAACGCATTTCCTTTGTGTTATTGCATCAAATTTATATTTATTTATATTTTTCTCTGCTATTTCAGGCACGAGGCGAGCCTTATCGCCCTCCCAGCAGCCTCTCGGCACCTGTGACTCGTTTCGACGGACGGCCCCGTGCCCGAGACCGTCCAAAACCAAGAAGGAGGCCCCGTCCAAAAGAGCCTGAGGAGACACGGCGCTCTCGCTCAGCCCCAGCCACTGGAGCCCCAACGACTCCCCAGCCGCCTTCCCTCACTGCCCATAATGAAGGATTCCTCTACCGCAAAAAGGCCACCAGTGCTGACCTAGATGGTCAACAGAAGAGCCCCAACAGGTACAGCCATCACTGACAAATGATACCACTGAATGTTAGCTAAACCCATTCTCTAAACAAAGATTTTCCATTTGTAGCTAGCACAGGATAATATGAAAATAGTTTGGACAGTGCCAGGAGTCATATAAGAAATGGTGTAAAAGCCAAGGAGCATATTGTCATATCAATTCAGACATGTATAAGGCTGCGTTTACACCAAACGTGAATTTTCGCCTTGGCACCATTCGCGTCTATCACTTCAGTGTGTTTTTGTATATTCCGGAAGTCAGTGTATTTGAGCCGTAAGAGAAGACAGATTTCTTTTCACTATCAACCATGGCTGATATCAGAGGCATTGTTGCACTCGTCTGCAGAGAAGAAACCACCGTCATGCGTGGTGTTTCACCATTTACTTCGGGAGCTCCGTATGGATGAGAACTGCTTCCAGCGATACTTTCACATGATGAGTAGATGCTCCATAGCTGGGAAATCCTGGCCTGGCCTCGGTACGAGCTAGCACGTCGTCAAATTAGCTCCCTGTCATGCGACGGTAGCGCTGAAAGCATTTCTCATCCATATGGAATTCCCAAAGTAAATGGGGAAACTCGCAAAACCACACACGGTGGCAGTTTGTTCTCTGCAGATGTTTCCACGAGAGACAGAGTGCATTATAGCAACTCGAGTTTTTTCTTCCACTTCATGAAATCAAGTTGAGTCGTGAATCTTCAATTTTTCCATTATTTCATGTAATGCAATTGCAGTAGTGCATATACACTGTTAAATAAGAAGTTGACATGCAACAGATTTGAAACTGACAGGGCATGTCTGAACAACAGTGAGTTTATGGCTTCAACTAACAAATGTTTTTATAATCAATTAATCTGTTGATTTTTTTTCTCAATTAATCGAAAATCTTTGATGATTATGTTCTCAAAATTCTCCAAAAATGTGTCCGCAAACCAAAATGATTCAGTTTTTAATGATTGCTTTGAGCAATGTCTGTCTTTAATGTAATGATGAAATGAAATGAAAATGTATAAAAGTATAATCCAAATGATAACCATATGTCATTTTGCTCTACATTACAGTAAGTCGTGGGTCAATGTATACTGTGTGCTGAAAGAGGGAACGCTGACCTTCTACAAGGACGCCAGGAACCACAAGACGACGTACAACGAAGAGCCATCTGTTGAACTCCGTGACTGCTCATTTGATCCTTCACTGGGATACAAGAAGAAGAAAAATGTTTTTATTCTCCAGTAAGAACTATTTTATACTCCTGTGGTTTAAATAGGGATGTACCAATTGTGATATTGTGTTTGAGAATCTTAACGTATCTCTTATTTTTCTTGCCACAGAATAAACGATGGAAACTTCTTTGTATTCCATGCGAAAGATGAGGTAAGAACTTTTATATTTCCGAGATGTGTGTCGTTGTGTGGCCGTGCTGAAATAATCTGCTCTTATTAAAAAAAAGAGGTCAAGTAATGATTATATAGTGTAAGTGTATTTTCTTACATTTTATGTTCCTTTTATCGCAGATTCTTTCCCATATAAATTTTCCAAACTCACATATTTTTCAATCTATTCGTACAAATTGTAGTAGTGTTTCAGCCTAGGCAATGACCCAAGCAATCTCTCCAACTTTAAGCCTCATTTTGTGGGTTTCTTTGCAGCATTGAGATTGTTGATAGCACCTGTGCACAGACAGGTGTAGAGGCACAGCCAATAGGAGTGCTCGCTCTCTTTCAGTGCAAACTGCGAATCATGTCATGATGCTGCACGTTTTGTTATGTGGCCGTAAACATCCTGGAGGAGGTGCAGAAGTACTCTCTCTCTGATCATTTGGTTTGCATTATTCTGAATGTTGTAATGGAATCACTGTCAAATATCATCTTGATGACCATCTTTGATTTATCGTGTGAATCTTTTGGACGTAGAAAAAATCTTCCTTGATGAGTTATAGTCATGGAATAATGTAGTCATGTCGATGTAGACATTTTGACAATCCAATAATATCACATATATAATCTGTTACCAGCCATCGGGACTTTTACTTATTGTGGAGCAGGATCATTTTCCATCTCTCATCAGTGATGATAACAGAGTCTGAGTGAGTGAGTGAGTGAGTGAGTGAGTGAGTGAGTGAGTGAGTGAGTGAGTGAGTGTGTGTGTGTGTGTGTGTGTGTGTGTGTGTGTGTGTGTGTGTGTGTGTGTGTGTGTGTGTGTGTGTGTGTGGTGTAGAAAAGTGAAGCCTAAAACCACAAATGACTAATGTAGTAAATGAGAGGTCCAGTGCTCTGTCGAGTCAATTCACTTTTCTCTGAATTGAAAGCTTTCCTTCTTTCAAGAACGTAACTGGCACCGGAAATCAGTTTACTGTGAAAAACAACATGAAAAAGAGACTCTCTAAGTTCCCTGTCTTCTGCTGGTGTCTGTAGGAAGACCTGAAGGCCTGGACTTCAAACATCTCCACCTGTATATCCGAGTATGACGACATGGCCAAGTGGGACAAGCCTGGGACCTCGTCCATGGACCCTGACCACTCGGAGAGGAAGGAGAAGTCGGAGGGCGACGCGGACGCCAGGTCAGAGAGGTCTGAGCTGGCCGAAGGGGAGGAGAGGTCTGAGAAGGAGAGGTCAGAGAAAGGGGATGGCTCTGAGAAGCTAGACACATCAGAAATCGCAGACAAGATGGAGGGCGGGGCAGGGGGCTCCAGCACGTCTGGAAAAAGCAAATGAGGAGCCCCCTTTGTCGTTTTAAATTTACTCACTGACAGAGGGCTTGGGAGGCAGTAGGTGGGAGGGAGAGAGGGAGGGAGGGAGGGATGTACGGATGGATGGATGGATGAATGGATGATAGATGGATGGATGATGGATGAATGGAGAGCATGTGCAGCTAGGTTTGCAGATCATCAGTCACAGAGCCGGAACACACTGAGGCCACAGTCCTTGGACTGACTACTGTAACTGTGACAGACTAATCTCTCAGCCCCTCCCCTTCACCCAGGCAATACATCAGTGCTTGCATTGTGCCACCTACTGGTAGACAGGAGGTTGGCCCAGACAGACAGACAAACAGACAGACAGACGGAATGACTGACTCCAACAAGTGGCCACAGGATTTAGTCACTGTCATGTCCCATCGTTGATCGTTTAATCTCTTGGATTCACAGCATCCTTCTGTATGTATCTATGACTGATAATGTAATGCTCTGTCTATCTAGACAAACCCAAGAAGTGGTGAATGAAATGTTCCACAATATTAAAAGAAAAAAAAAAGAAGAAGAAGAAAAAAAAAGGAAAAATGTTTTTTTGAAGCAATATACTTTTTTTATTTCTTCTCTTTGGTCGAGATAGCAAGAGAGAGAGAGAGAGAAAAAAAAGGGGGGAAAGGAAACAAGAAATAGTTGCAACTCTATTGATTTGTCTCTTCCACGTAAGCTTATGCCGGGCAGTTGTGCACCTTAGACATCTGACACATCTGTATACTAAACATAGTGACATTTAATCCCATCACATGGCTAGCTTTCAACCATGTTAATATAATGGAATGCTGGTGTTACCCACCTGATTTCATCAGTGTCAATTACTACACATTTCTACAGTTTTCATTTCGGGTTATTATTACTGCTATTCTTCTTATTGAGTTTGTCAAGAAAAGAGCTCTCCGTCCAGTTTGAACCCATTAACACAAAGGTGTGTGGTTTCAAAGTGACAATGCTCAAAGTAACACTTAAGCCCGTGTGGCACAATGCCTTTTTATACATGACGAAAATCATTGCATGAAATAATCTGTTAGTGCACCTGTTAAACTTGCCTTTTCTTTTTATGTTCTTGTAATAGGTTGGGCAGTACTGGAATTGTGGAATTGCAATAAGTCAGCGTGAGTGTGGGGGGAGGAAATGTATTTTATTATCATGGGCCACTTCACAAAACTCCAGAGATAAGTCTGACAAAGTAGAGTTGTCTTCTGTCCACAGTACGCATGAGATTGAGGGGGTGGGGTGGTGGTGGGGACTGTACCAGAGTACTGACTACTCTTTGATCTGTGACAGACATTTAGAAGCCAAATGGCCCCTCTGCTGTTTGTACTGTATTATTGCAATTTATTTTCCTCAGAATGTACTGATTTCAGCTGTGAAATGTTCCGTCGCCACCGAGTGGGTGGCGCCCAAACCTGTACGACCCTGAAGCAGTTTGCTGAGTGAAAACGTCTCTGTCCCTGTGTCTTGTCATTTGAAACACAAAACTGATTGGAAACCTCTCCACCAAAGGCAAGTTAAATGTAATACTGTCATGAGTCAAGTCATGAAATGTATATATCTATCTTTGTATGTATACCAATCAATCCTGTGCTCTAAATAAAACAATACTCTGAACCGAAAATGGGTAAAATTAAATATTTCTATTAATCCACGAATAACAAAAAACAACAAACAATCATCACTCCAATATATTAATGTCTATCACATTTAAATGAAAAATTATGCAAATTAGGAGTCACTATTAACTTATCATAGTGTATATAAGTACACAGTATCTAGTAATGTTACAATGTTTTACCAGGGAAGAGCAGGGACATACTGTAGGTATGCTTGTTGTATTTTTATATATGTGTATATTTATTAATCAGATTTGAGGAGCCGCCCCTGTAAGAACTTAAATATAGTACATTTAGCTGATTGAGTAGTCAGTGTGTCTGTGAGAGGTGTCTTACGTATTACCAACAGGAACTAGTCACTTACAGTACATGCTCCTCTGGATAATTGAATATATTGGTGATTAAAGTTAAACTCAGTGATGAACAGGCTTTAATCCCCCTCGTTGTTTCTTATATTTACATATATAAGGACAGTTAACACTGAGAAAAGAGGAAAATATACATGTCTAGTGTAGTGAAACACAGGTGATTCATCCTCTCATATTGCACATCAAAATATGTGGAAAAAAAACAAAAAAAACACCTTGAAATCCTTTCAATTAAAGCACCCAATTCATATTCAGAGAGTCAGCAGTGTTTGAATTGGACCAACTCGATTGTCGTGACAGTGTTGTCGCGTCTGTCTGCGTCGCTGCTGCCTTCAGATCGGGTTGGGCGAGAGCAAATAAGCCACAGTGTGTTACGATGTTTTTTGTGAGCCCATTGTTTGTCTTTTCACATGTGCCATGTCATGCCGTTTGATGAAAAGAGAGCAGCTCGGAGGAAGAGAGCATTTTGGCTGTTTCAACCAATGACATTTCATCCGACTCTGCAGCCGTCTGACAGAGAGAGTCTGTCATCGCAATACCGATTTTTTTCTATCACTGAAACGAGAGCTTGAGTATTTTCATGTGGCTGTAATTGTTCTCAATCGTTGCTCATGGTCGAATATTTATCCCCCATCACCATGTGCGTTTTAAGTCATTGCTTCTCATCACTTTTGTGAAACGCAAGGGACCCCCCCCACACACACACACACACACACTGTCTTATAACAGTTAATAACAGTTGACATGAAATAGGCAGCATAAACTGTGACTGAAGAAAAATAATATTGTGCAAACTGTTTCATTTGATGGTCTTACAAGTGTGTATGTCTTTGTTACTTTACATGACAACTTTGCTGCTATGACATTAAATAAACCTCCAACCTTGCTGATGCAAAATTTACTTGGGAGTTGATGTGGACACACACACACGCTGGTCTCACACACACACACACACACGTACGTGTTCACCGACACTAACATTAGTTTAATCAAGAAAGTGTGGCTGATCATTTTTGAACTGCTTCTGTCTCGGTGTCCATGACCTTTTACTGAAAGGACATTGTCATGATGAGGTGTCAACACTGGTTAAAGCTGCTGTCAACAAGGGAGGACATTTATTTATTCACCATCAAACAGCCGTACTTACTACGTTCTACATCCGGGAAGAGCAGCTTTGCATTTACGCATGCCTGTACATGTTCCATTCATACTGTGTCAGTGTCAGTCAGACAGTCCAGTTTTCTTGGAGCGCTAAATTGTGCATAAACTCAAGCAAGTTTCCAGTTTGGTTACAGTATGACAGCCCTGGGTCAGGCTTACGTATCGACTAAGAACAGTAGGCGGGGTGTGAGCTGTGTCAGTGAGATACACAGTGCGATCAATGAACGACAGCATTGAATGCGACACTACAATGGAGGACGTCCAGCAGCTCTTTTTTACCTGCTCAGTTTTTTGTCTCAACAAGACGTCAAGCTTTGTATGGGAATAGAATGCGAGTTTTTAAGAAACACCAGTGACGAGGGTTTGACATTTGTCGCCCATCAGTTGGCTGTCTAGCTCTACCCACACCGTACCATTTTACCCTAGTAAGGGAAGGGTACCAAAAATGGAACAGTTGAGGCCGGTTGTTTTGGTACTTATTTCAAATGGAAATGCAAAAAAATACATACTGTACCGCAGCAAACCGAGCCGTTCCACTAGGTGAGAATGACCTTTGTGGAGATCTGGCTCCTAAATAGATCAAATGTTGTGTTAAAATGTTTCTCCTCGATATATATTGCATTCCACTGCCTGTGAAGTCTGAACAAACAATGACGTCACACCCAAGTTAAGTGCATTCCAGTTTCCAGAGAACTTACAAAGGCAGATAATGAGATGGACCTAAGAAAGGGTTTCGGAGTATACAGCTTCCTTTTGCCATTGATGCACAAAGCAGCCATCTTGAATTGTAAACTAGTAGTAGCTCGAGCGAGTTGATGATACTCTTAACTGAGAAAAGTGCAGTATTACTGTCACAACACAGAAGGACTGAGACACCAGAGTCCCTGACCAAACACTAGTTCTGTGATGTGAAGTCACTGGTGCAACACAAACACCTTGATGCTGTATTTGAATACTTTATTATGGTAAATGACGTGAACAGACACAAATGATGCCTTTAAAAATAAATAAACATGCAACTTTTGTGATGCACACCAGCCCCATGCATAATGTAAAGAGCAGTGGCGATGCAGGGTCCATTCTATAATCACAACATCCACCCATAACTGTATACTGCACAAACGTTGCACAACTTGATCTGTGTTTGAAGAATGTACATTGGGAATATTATTTGTTCATTTGAATTGAATAACATCTGTCTGATGAGAAATGAAATATAGTTTTGTCTCATAAAATCGCTTCATCCCTCCATTTTGCCATTGTCTTTTTTTCCGCCCTTTGTAGCTTCGATAGATGCCTCAGATAAGTCAAATTGAGAAAATTAAGAACTATTGTTTCTGTTACTTTGGAATGAGTTACCCCATCAGAGTGTTTCCATGAAATGTGCCCTGCTTGAAGCCCAGAATGGACAAACCTGAACGTCAGCCTATTTTCTCATTAAGACTTGGATGGGGAGCATGAGGCAAAAGATATTCACTCGGCTGCTTCACCCGTAGATGCATTTAATTTTTACACGCTGCTCCTCTGCAGCTGAGTGTGATCTGGTTATTTTTAAATAGGGAAGAAAATAACACCAATTAAAGCCATTTTCCCTTTCAATTGACAAGCTGTTAATATTATTTGGCCCATAAAAATTGGGTATGTGCTGGACATAAATGTTGACGATTTGAGGACACACTGAGACCACTTCCTGCAGGTCTAACCTCATATTTGTTTTTCAAAAGATTTTTTTTTGTCTCATTTCAAGTTCTGCCATCTTTCTGCCGTTCAACCCCAAAGCCGTGGCTCTCGTCCACAGTGTGGCTGCACTCTGTAGCACATCCTGCAACTCCTGGGTGTGATTCACGCTGCAGCAGGAGAGGGCAGGGCAGAGTTCACTCAGAGCCTGCCCTCAGTCCTTGGACACTGTGTACTGAAGGAGGAGGAGCCGCTGTGATATATGAGACAGTTGGATGACAGAAGAGGAAAAAAAAAAAAAGATGGTGGATGCTGCCTGAGAAAAATGTGATGAGCTTTGAGGAGCTGCCTGCTGTGTTCATTCCTTTTGCTACTGAGTCTGCATTTGAACCTTACATATATATATAATTATTTATTTTTTTTACTTTTCTGATGACTTCTTGCTGATCTTTACACATACAAAGACACATCTTTCTCTGTGCCTGGGCATATTCCTGACTGAGCCTTTACTTGGAGTAAAAACCCTCGTAGGTCTCTGGGCAGATTTTCAACCACTTAACATGCATTGTTTCCCAATCCTGGTCCTCAGGGACCACTGCCCTGCATGTTTTAACACACCTGATTCGAATGAATTGGTTAATTATCAGGCTTTTGCAGATCTTGATGATGAGCAGACCATTTGAATTAGGTCTAAAACATGTAGGGTAATGAGTCACTGAGGACCAGGATTGGGAAACACTCACAGCCTTTTGTGACTGAAATTATCTGTTGCTTTCTGAACTGCTCACTCCTTGACCAAAGTCCAGAGAGAAAACCTGCATTTTTACGTCACAGTGCACAAGAGCTGTAGATCCAGTGAAACAGTGAAATAAATCAGTAAAGCTGTTCCTAATATGGTGCAAACAATCTGAACTATCCCTTTAAACATGATGTTTGTGTGCAGTCAGAGCTGTCAAAAGTTTCCAAGGAAAACTATAAAACTAAATGTTGAGGATGTGGACAAATTGTAGACTACAGTCTGTGTCTCTGTGATGACTTTCATTTTATTTTTTTCAGAAATGTGTATATATATATATATATATACATATATGCATAATATACTGTATGTATTCTTTACTGTCACTGATCCAAATTCGACTGCAAATGTTTTTAGAAACATTTTCCTATATTAATATGGACATTTGTTTAGAAATAAATGAAACACATCCATGACGAAGGCGAGTGAGGCGGTCACGTGACGTGAGCGCTCAGCTCTGTGCAGTAGTCTCGTAGGGGCGGGGCTCCTCCAACATGCGCAGCTACGGAAGCCTTTGAGCCAGCACTAGCTAATGAGCAAGCTTCCTGAAAATGGCCAGCTGGGGAAAGATCGCTGCGGCGCTGAGGAGCGGTTTCAAGACTCCTCGGACTCTGAAAGGAGTCGCTCTGCGCCGCACTGTCGCCCCTGGTGTCGTAGGAGCCGGGGTCATAGGAAGTGGCCTCCTGTGTTATTACCACTATCACACAAACTACAGGACTCCGTCCTTCGCCGTTCACGCCGAGAAAGAAAAGGTAAGTACAGACATAAACATAACATGACACAACATAAATAACTCACACAGACTGGACGTGTCATGTTTATACTGAGAGTTGTGTGTTGGTATGCAAAACAAAATCGGGCGTGAACACTTCAACAACAGTATCAACAGTAACGCCCCCTAGCGGCTGCTCACTGACGGCTGTTTATAAGAGTCATTTCCAAACTTCAGTGAAATGATTTGACCAATTTTAAATTCGGAAACGTTTCTGCTGTTCACCATATGTGACTTATAGTTTAAATAAAAAGACAAAAATCTTAGTGTTACGTACAGGAACATCGTAAGCAGATTTATTTATTTATTTATTTAAAAACAAGAGTTACAAAGACACTTTGTTTTGATTTATCTGTTCTTGATGGCATGCAATGTAATCATTGAATGATTTGTTTTGTGGACTGCTGCAACCTCACTATTAGTATATTTTAAACCCATGATGGTTGAGCACTTAATCTGCATGACACTATGATAAAATCAAAAATAATAAGACCTGATTAAGATCATTTTATATAATGATGCAGACTGATTGATCGGTCAGCAGATTCATTTTTGTGTGATGTGATGTTTATTGATCGCCTGTTTCTTGTATTTAAAATGTTATACGTTATTTTAATAAGAATATAGAAGGGCATTACAGTGCAGACATAGAAGGCAGTTTTGGAAAGAGAAATCTTGGCTGTTGTTTGATAAATGTTTATATAAGTATAGCAATTTTATGTATCCCTTGTTATTAAATGGTCACATTTTTGTATTGATGGAGGAAAAATGGAAAACCAGCCAATTATAAGAAAATCAACAATATGCTAAGTAAAGTTTTTAAAAATGAAAAACATTTTATATTAATAAACACTTTGTGTTCATTTTGTACAATGATGTGCGGTTTATGTTTGTGTGTGTGTGTGTGTTATGCTTCTGTGCTGCTGCAGGAACCTGCTGTTCCTCACCTCTCTGCGAGAAGACTGCGCTTCATCAGATTTGCCTCTGTGGTCTACGAGCAGGAGCCGTACATGACTCCCAGAGACTTCCTGTTCTCTGTCATGCTGGAGAATGTGGACCGTAAGCTGCGCTCTGTTCTCTCCATGTACTGACAGTAGTTTACAACAACATTCTTCTTACCGTGTGTCTGATACAAGACGGGAGTCCAAGAACACTGAGGCACTCTTTTTCAACATTTTCTCTATTGCTTTTTTGAACAAGTTACATTATTACAACAAAGACAATACAACACAAAATGGATACATACATTATTAACTAGAAATAAACAAACAACAACGACAAATGTTACTCGTATATCTAGTAATCCCCAGCGTCCAACTCGAACCCCCCATACAGATCGCATACACATGCGAGTTGCACTAGGCCTTCCAGATTTGTATGTTCAAAATAGTAAATAAAAAGGTCCCCATACTATCATACGTGTTACTCTTCACATAACTTTTTTAGTTTATCTCACTACAATTCCACACACAATGTAAGAATATTTAATGGCTTTTGAATCATATCAACATGTAAAACACACCACCTTGTTTGACCCATTAGAGGGATAGTTCTTGTTTTTTAAAGCATGGTTGTGTGAGGCTATAATTCTTATTATACCTAAAACCTGTTGAAGGCAGACAGGCATGCTGCCAGTGTCAGTGTCAGCAGGGAGACCAGGAAATCTAGATTTTAGCCACTTAATAAAAGACTAAGTGTGTGCTATCTTAAGGCTGCTTTATCTCATCTCTCCTTCTTTTCACCACTTTGTGATCCGATTATTCCCCAGCACCAAAGTCCATAGAGAAATCTGTTTTTAGCTTATGGAAGTTGCTTGTCTACTGCTGCTTCATTTCTAATGTTTCTGTCACTTAGATAGACATGCGACCAAAGAATTTCAAACACCTAAGTCACAAAATAACACATTTTAATCTACTGATAAGGAAAGTGAAGGCCTACTAATCTCACAAATACAGAAGTAAGGTGTTTTATTTTCTTTGGGTTCATATCACAAGCTGTTGGTTGTGTTGTGTATCAGGCAAAAACACAAGTGCATCTAAATACATTTTTATGTAACTCCTGCTATTATTAATTTCTGTGTTTTTTTTTTATTGTATTTGTGACCAAACGTTTCTGTTTGTGGTCATTTAGGAAAGCTGCAGAAGAAAACCCTAACACCGCAGGTATGTTTGCTTCTCCCTTTCACTGCACACGCAGAACTCAGTCTGTAGATTGGGCTAAAGGTTGCTGTCGTCTTTTTCCCTGTTGCCGTCTTAACAGGAAGTCGATAAGATGTTGATTGCGGCCTCTAGAGCGTGCGGCGGTAACGATCTGTTCAGAAGCTTAGGAGACAACGGTAAGTCAGATTCTGTCGTCAGAGGGGAGTTGATGCGCGTAAGCTTCAGATGGAACTGATTTCTGGTTTCAGCTTTTTGGGTGGGGTAGATTTTATTTCCTATTCATGGATAATTTTATTATGTATGACATGAAAATGCACACCTGTATATATTTGAATATTATTTCTTTTCAACATCTTTTCCACAGTATAATGCTAAACCGTCTGTATTTATGTAGCACTTTTCCCATCTTAATACTACAGATTTGCAAGTAGTAGTCATTTTTTTACCTTAACACTGCAGAATACAGTGTTTCAGGTGTTGGCAGAGACTCTTTACATTCTCTGTACATTTGCTTTGTATTTGCAGGTCTGATCTCCTACACAGAGTATCTGTTCTTGCTGACCATCCTCATCAGTGAGTCACTTGTACATCCCCCAAATCTGTGTTTGCAGAGATTAGTTAATTCCCTGCGGGCCCTTGTAGGCTCTTCCTGACCCTTGATTTGCAAAGTTTATTGATTCATTTGAAGTTCTCCCACCCCACAAAAACCAACTCAGTTTCATTGCATTCGTGTTGCAGAGCCTCACACTGGATTCCGCATAGCTTTCAAAATGCTCGACGTCGACGGCAATGAGCACGTAGACAAAAAGGAGTTCCTCAAGGTAAGGCCTCGGACATATCAGGACAATTTAGCGTCGAAACAATAGAAGGAATCTGTTTGTTCCCATGTCTGTGTGTGTGTGTGAAGTTAATTTTCAAAAATGTTTCCACCGTTAACGCTGCCTCAGTAAGTATGGAGACACAGAGAGAGCCGTGTGAAGGTGAGGGACAGCTGCACTGTTTGTCTCATCTTTGATGTCTTTGCAGAGCAGAATCAGCTCCTCGGTTTCATTTACTTAAAGGTCAATTACAATTTCTGCATCTTGTCCGACCAGACTCGTCCTCTGCGCTGACAAGAAGACGTGTGTGTTTAGTCTCGATCATGCCTGGACTAGTAGACTGCATGTTGACACGTCATGCATCTTTTGTCGTATTTTTCGTGTTGTGACTTGGCGCACAGGCGTTAAAGTGTTCGATCGAAGTGCATGCACTCTCATTTGCTCATTTGTTTCTCTTGTTAAATGAAGTTTTTTTTTGTGCTAGTTAAGAGTAGACGGATATGTGTTCACATTTTGGAATTCATTCATTAAGAAAATAATCGAAAGTGTCTCTGTTAACAGCGTTTGTCCTTTTCTTTTTTTGCTGCTTAAGCTCAAGAAAGTGATTAGGAAAAGTAAAGCAAGAGCTCACAAGGACAGCACAGAGGTGGGTATTTACAGTCTCTTAACCCTTTAGAACACAGAGCATTTAAGCTGCTTTTTCCCATTACTATGTAAAAATGTACAGTATATATATATAGAGAGAGAGCCTATAGGAATGTGCAATATAGAGTGTCTTATATCCAGATTTTCTGCAACTACATAAACACACCTGAACAGAAAGTACTCACAATGTTTAAAATCAGATTGAATTGGTGAAATACGTCGAGTTCGGCTGGCTTGTTTTTTGAACAAAAATAAAAGAATAAACGGTATATTTTGTGACAATTATCACTGCTTTATATCACTACTTGAAAATGTGATATAAAATGAATCCTAACTTTGACTCAACAACACATAAGAAGACGAAAAAACGCATATTGTAAAGCCTGAATGTGTGACCTATCAACACACACACAAGGATGTCCATATAAGGAGTTGTGTATTATTCCCACAGCAATTTATTGTGAGCACTAACGGTTAAAAATACACTTTCTCATGATTTACTTTGAAGCCTACAATACTAACTTTACGTGATGCATGGTGTATACACAGAAACCAGCAGAGGAAGGCGACGGAGTGAACACAACACTACAGGCCTATTTCTTTGGGAAGAAGGGAGAAAATAAGTTGCAGTACAAGGAGTTCCACAGGTGAATAAATGGCCACAAGTTATGAGTGATAATCATTAGTGGTGCATTGATATTAATGACTGTGTGACATTTTAGTTATTTAGTTTAATTCGTTCTCACAGTTTCTGTACATTTGCATGTCTCACTTTGCAAAGTCACAGCAGAAAAAAAACCTTTAAAAAGATCAGACACAAAAGAAAGCACAACATTATGACATATATGGTTTTGCTTTGTTTTAAGTGGAGGTGGCTGAAGGTAATAGGCCTCTGCTAAAGCGGGCTTTATTTGTTTTAGCACTGTTTCAACACTGCTGAAACACTGAACATATCACATTTCTATAAAAACACTTTGTCTCTCAGGTTCATGGTGGACCTGCAGGCTGAAGTCCAGGAGATGGAGTTCCTACAGTTCTCCAAAGGCATGGACACCATGCGGAGAGAGGACTTTGCAGAGTGGCTGCTGCACTATACCAACGAAGAAGACAATGACGTGTACTGGGAAAACATGAGGAAGAGGATCCCTGCTGGACAGGTGCAAACAAAAAAACCCTCTTCTCCTCCTTTCACAGATATGCTGCAGAAAGCATCATAGTAACCTTGCATGTTTTTTGCTTTGCAGAGCATCACGTTTGACGAGTTCAAAGCCTTCTGTCTGTTCACCAACAATCTGGAGGATTTTGCCTTTTCAATGAAAATGGTCTCTGAAGCCAACCGACCTGTCGGAATGGGTAATAGCTCTCTTCTTCCTCTGCTCGTGGCAGAATCCTCCTCAACACTGTGTACAGTAGATGACATTTCTCTCCCTCTGATTGCAGCCCAGTTTAAGCGAGCAGTGAGAATCGCCACAGGCCACGATCTGTCTGAGAATGTCCTGGACACCGTGTTTAAACTCTTTGATCTTGACGGAGACAACTGTCTGAGCCACAAGGAATTCCTTGGTGTGATGAATGACAGAGTTCTGCGAGGATTGAAAGTGAGTTTAATGCAGCACCGACACATAACAGTGTCCAAAGAGTCACTTTATGAACCTGTGTTTTAATAGCTATAGCTGCTGTAACGTGTACACCATAATATTATTGGATGACATACTATACGATGACGTTTTTAGGTGTTTTTGGATGACATACTACAATGTGACGTTGTAATGTATTTTTAGATGACGTTTTGGGGTCATTTTGGACGACATATTTGTGGTGTTCTTTGAACTGCAACTCCCCTCTGCTTCTCCAACTTGCATGTGTGACCTTTATCTGTACTCGGTAGTGTAAACCTGCAGAGTGGTCATTTAAACTACTGCTTCAAATTAAAAGTGGGTGGGTTGTGGGTGAGTGACATGATGTGTAATATGTGAGGAAAGCACAGGTGTGCAAAGTCAGATGAAACTGAATGGGTGCCAGCAGGTTGTGGTTTGATAAATAATTTTATATATATATATATATATATATATACATACATATATTGTATACATAACAAATATATAGTGGGTACGTGAGTGTATGTATGTGAACACATTTCAGTGATGAGCCTGGTATTTATTACATGACACTGTTGCTGGATGTGTTGGTGATCAGATCTGTTCTGCCCTCAGGTGCAGCCACAGAATGGCTTCTCTGGCTACTGGAAGTGTGTGAAGCGAGAGACACTGAAGGGAGCTCGGGAAGCTCTGGGAGACACAGGCTGTCCCATCTGAGTGTTTAAAGAAATGTCTGACGGACGATCAATTTTACCAACACTTCATCCTGGTTTTTTACACTCAAACAAGTGGCGTGAGTTAGATTATAATGTAACCATATGTAAAAAACTAAGGATTTATACCACTGCTTTTTATGTAGGGGATGTGTTTACATAGAGGCAAATTATTGTCTATATACTCAGCTAAATTTGGGTGTGTTAATGGTGTTAATACATGTATGATTTAGAATATTATTCTATTAATATTATAGTGACTGATGACTTTCAAATTAATTGTGCACTTTTATACTTGTTAACACATCTAAGTGCTTTTCAGGGCTAATTGTGTTCGTATTGTCAATATGTGGTGTGGGTTTTTTATTCAAATATCAAATAAAGTTTTATTTAAAAATGAATTCAAATTCAGTGACGTGCTGCACTTTTGATTAGTAGCAACACAAAGAAAGAACTAATAAATGTTTTGTAGTTTATTAGTAGAGTATGACTTGTGAAGATCACAGAGACACCATAGTAGTATGTCATCCAAAATCACCCCAAAACGTCATAGTATACATACTAATGTCGTCCAAAATCAGTGAAAAAAGTCATACTATATCACTACTATTTTGGACAACATACTATGGTGTGACTTTTTTGATTGATTTTGGACGACAAATTATACTATGACTTTTTGGACCGATTTTGGACGACATACTTGGTATGACTTATTGGACCGATTTTGGACGACATACTATGGTATGACTTTTTTGACCAATTTTGGACGACATACAGTAGTGCGTGAACAATCATTTCTTCTACTCTTTTTGCAATTTATACCTTTATTTAAAACAATTAAAAACTTCGCTCAGTAAATTGTACTTCATCCATCAATCAGATCATCTAAATAATTTATTAATGAGAGACTAGAATAAAATATGCAAAAGAGTAAGAGTTATGAAGTTGTTGTTGTTGTTGTTGTTGTTGGGAATGGTATTACCTTTTACTGGGTTAATTTGGATATAAACATTTTAGTATTCTAATATGAAAGGAGGTTTAAGTTGACCTTGTATTTAGTGGAAAACTCCGACTAAATCTTTAATGAGAGCAGCTCACTTTAAGGTAAACTGTACTTCAGGGACAACAGGGTGAGTTTCTCTAATTAAAGTGGCTGTGTGGTAGATTTGTGTGTATGCAGAAGGCTAGGCTTGAAGTTTTATAGAGACACCATGTGCAGTATGGCTTTTTAGAGCAAACATAAGGTGTGTACTGTTTAATATACAGGCTACAGTTCTTTTGTACACTACTTTTCTTCTTCTTTTGTAACACATGGTTGTCTTTTTTTATCTGCAGTATGCTGAGACCCCAGTACCAGGGCATCATTTCTCAAACGCATGTTGAGGTGAAAGTTATCAAAGATTAAAATTATCTCGCAAACTGCCTGAGTTTAAAGTGATGTTCCTCTGTGGTGTGTTGATGGTCACCTGCATTTACAAGATGGTTTTCAGTACGAAGACATGATGGTATACTGGTAACATTTCTGTTTAGTTTACGAAATTAAAATGCTAACCTTAAATGAATGCTTATATACTGCACCAGCAATAAAATAGACATGTACTTTATATGTATGTGTACTTGTAACACTATGGATGCATTAAATTACTTCTATATCCATCCAAGGAGAGGGGTTTCTTTGGAAATAAAAAATAACTACTTTTTGCTGCTACTATACAGCTCATTACTTGCTGTCTAATGTGTTCAAGTGGAACTCATGAACTCATTATTATGACATTAGAAGTTGTGTACATAACTTTCCGAACTTGGAGCTTAAATTTTATTAAGGTTAACAGGTCATATAACAGTACATGATGGGGTTGTGTTCAAATGTACTCGTCTTGTACACAGTAAACAACAAAAGCAGCATAGTTATACACAGAAATACACACAAATGTAAAACATCATCTACCCAATCTGCCATGAAAGTTTCCATGCTTAATTTGACATAATAGAGACAATATAGCACTTGAATTTCTAAATGTCCATTCTGAATGTCCTATATTATGCCCTACAATTTGCTCCATGTTTTCGGCTGAGTAGATATAGTGCAGTGTGCAGTGAACTGACATGGGGCACCGGGCAACTCAGACATACAGACTTGTGCCCATCGCTCCCCTGCCAGTGACCCCCTCTAATCACATCAGAAGCTGTGCTGATCATCTTCCCCCAGAGACCCAGCACATGGCAACACAGTGGAGTTTATGAGTTTCTGCTCTGACAGCATAGCTGTGCTTTAAAGTCAGCTGGGGGAAACGCAAACCTGCTGAAGGAGAGATTCAAAAAGGCACTGTTGACGGGTCAAACTTTAAAAACCCCTCTTCTGAGGTCGACTGTGACTGTGAGCCAGGACAGACCCAGATGTCAGTGTCTCTTATACGTCATTGCCACGTGTCAAAAAAAAAACCTTTTAAATCATAGGTTTAAATGCATTTTTACCAGTGGGAATTTGTTTAATCTGCTTTGACTTCTGGGTCAAATGATTTTTGCAGTGCACACAGGTTTTAATTGGCTTTAGCTTCGATCAGCATCAGTGGAGAACACAAGACCCACTTTTGCATCATTTCTGCACATTCATCCTCTGGCAATTAGCATAGCAATTATCCATTTGTGTTGTTAATTTCTTTAGTGGGTTCACTCAGGTTGCAAAGAATCTCAGGTATGAATGAGAACGAGGCTTTACTGAGAGTCGTCCTCTGTGGTGATGCACAGAATTTGTTCTGTGTTGAAAATGGGACAGCGGTGGTTTACTTCTGTCACACTCTGTCGGAGGCTCCCTCTGATGTTTCTCCACTAGGAAAAGCCTTTTCTGCCGCCGTCTCAGATTAAATCTGTATTTCTCTCATAACCACACTCAGTCAGATGATGATGTGGATGTGGATGTGGATGTGGAACTCAGGATGTGAGTTATCGCCCCATTTTATTACCTTCTAAATGATGAACTGAGTGGTTCTAGCCAGTAACTCCACATCTGACAGTGTAGGTTTTACCTCTTGAGAGAGTCCCAGTTCTCTAAAAGATTTTGCTTAAATTTTTGACCAAGCAAGTATCAACCAGGCCCTTGCAGTATTTCCCTGCTCTCTTTTTTCCTTGATAGAGTAGAAATCTCTCTCAACCACACTGGAAGCTGCGCTCTTATTTGGCTCTGTGCCGCAGCTCCCAAAGCACCAACAGGAAAGTAAGTGAAGTGCTTTACAGAAACGCATTCTCGGTCCAATCTCATGTTTCTTTTGAAAATTCAGCTGAATGGTGGCCTGTTCCGGGGCATGAATTCACCAAATTCAGAACAGCTGCTTGTTGAAAACACACCAACATCTCAATTTCAATCAGTTTCTGTTGTCGTGCTTAATTGGGTCCCATTGAGATTTGTGAAATTGCATGTACAGAAACCTCAGAGCTTCGACGCATTGCAGTGAATAAGGAATTACATGCAACTCAACTAGACGGAAGCACGTCACTTTACTTTACTTTATTCTCTCCACTGGCTACCTGTGTGTTTTAGAATTGATTTCAAACTTGTAATGTTTGTTTTTAAAGCCCTTAATGGCCTCGCCCCAGTGTATTTAACAGAAAGTTTAACTGTTCACAAGCACGGCAGAGATTTGTGCTCGTCCAACCAGCTCATGCTTGACGTCTACATATAAACAGTGGTGTTTTTTGTTTATATTAAAAAAAAAAACACTGTAGTTTAAAATAACATTTGTTTGAGTTTTTGTCTCAATGTGCAAAAACAAATGTACATGTAAAGGTGTTTCTCCAAGTCCTGACGCTGCTTTGCCAGCTTCCTGCAACAGTGCAAGTAAAATGACTGTAACAACCGCATGTCGGCTTTTACTTGCAACTTTTCAGCTTTCAGAAACTGCTACAATTTTTCCGATAGCACAAATTGTCACATAACTACGGTAATGCAAACTGCGCTTGCGCAAACATGTCATATGCAATACACTCAGTGTTAAAGGGCTAATACCCAGTTGCGTGGTGACAGTTTTATTCTTTTTTATTGTTATAATACTTGTATGTTTTAAATTGTAATGCTTTTATTTTCTAAAGCACTTTGTTCTAAAGGGCTATAGAAATAAACATTGCATACATGAAGACGGTGAGCGTCGCACTGCTTAATGACGCCTTGGTGAAGCAAGAGGTTCCCTAATTCAGCCTCTGTCTCTGGGACCTGGCAGTGATGGACTATGGCCAAGACTCTCCGCGGGGTTGTGGCACAAACTAGTGCAGCTCGTTTTTATCCTCTCTCAGACAGCCACAAGGAAGGCTTGGATATATATTCCTGTTGCTGTACAGAGTCATAGTGCATTATTACTGTGAGGTGGAAGTCCAATTCATTGCTCCTCCAGTATGAGGGTGGAAGCAAATCATGTGGTCATTTTTATGAATGGATGAAAGACTGACTGGGCTGGGAGATTAAAGCTGCTGTGAGTAACTTTTATTGTTTTGTTTAACGTTAATGTTGGTGTTATTATTCTGCCTCTGTTTGGTCTTCATGGACAGAAATGATGTCACATTATTTGTGTGCTGTACCCTTCATCAGAAAACAGGTCATTGAACGTTTTTTTGAGTTTTGAGAAAGTGAATTTCTGAAGCACCTTTATGCTTTCAGTCATACCCGTTTGCAGTTGTCTTACTTTATTAGCACAATGTTCCTATTGCTTCCTTTTGGCTTGACTTAAAACCAATCACAACGTCTCCGGGCGACACAAGATGTAAGTGTGGAGTTTAATCAGCACTCTGTGGACTCATTTGACATTTGTTTGTATTTAAAACTCATCGTTTTAGCATGAAACAATTCCATCCCTGTTCCCTTTCCTGTGATCTTTGCTGCTGATTTTGTATGCACCTTTCATCCAACTGCATTTAACAAAAAGAAAAGAAAAACAGTCGCGGCTGCTTGTTTCCCAGCACCGAGCGGCAATCGAACGTGTCTGGAATGGAGACAGCTGACCTTGGTAGAACTAAACACGCCCTGGTTGCCAAAGTGCTAAAAAAACACAACATGAGCTTCCAGCCAAGGGCCAGATTATTTTGTAGGAAAGGTGTGATGAAAAGCAGAGGAAAGAAGGCAAACAGAGAACTGTAGTCAGGACTTACTGAAATGTGCACACAGCATATATCTAGAACACCCACCTTGACACAGACGATTTCTCTTTATATAAAGGGAGAAAGAAAACGCTGAAAGAAAGCCACCCAGGACATGTTTTTCAGCTTCTGCCAATCTCAGTGAAGGTCAGGCCCCCAGTTATTGCCACCCTTCAATCACAGATGAGGTGCAGCCACCACTGAGTGAGATCCAATCATTGCAGCCTTTGTGGCTGTGAAAACAGAGTGACCTGCTGTGCTGTGAGAGAGGGGCACAGGGGTAGAGAGGAAGAGAGCTGCCTTTTAGTAACACGGGACCCAAGGAGACCAGTGCCAAGTTTCTGCTTATTTTCTTTCCAGTGTAGCAGGTGAAATAGAATCTGACTAAACAAGCCTAGCATGCTGCGTCCTGTTGTACTTCTGTGGTTTTCCCACTTTAATTGCAATTAAATGCATTATAGATTTTAATTTGAAATAGGACAGCAATAAATTGTATTCTTGCTACAAAGCTGGATTTTTACAGAGCTTCAGAGACATTTTTTGCCTTCCATGTTGATGTTATATCAGCATTACAGATGAAATCAATGTTGGATGGTTTTTTTTTCTGCTTACAAATGCAAGTTGCAATCTATGGTATCTACTATAGATTTACAACAGCAAAGAATATGTATATTTGAATGAAAAACTCACACATTCAACGTGCAGACTCTCCTGTAGTGCATTTATCTGCTGTGTTTGCATGTTTACAAGACTGAATGTGCAGATGGCCATCCATACGTATGCTATGTACTGAGTGGGCCTTGCTTTTTAAGGAAAAAAAACACGCTCCTCTATGTTTATGTTATCACATTCACGAAAACATATTTTCTACCACCCCTGATGCAGCTAATCCATATGTGCAGATAAAATACACAAGTAGTGACACAGTCCGAGTGCATCATCGCTTAATTGTCTCCTCATCAATATAGTGATCAATAACAGTTTGTGATAACATTAATCGTATACGTGTCGATGCCAACTGCCGACCAAATTTAAAAAGTCACATTAATGACGATGTGGTTCAAGCCTCTGTGCAATGTCCCATTAGCCTAATGCAACATAAGCCTGCTAATGAGATTTTTTTTTTCCCATAGTACAACCACAACATAACGGTGCAAACGAGGGGCCGTGATACTGGTTTTTCTGTGTCGGGGCACTGGGGCACATCTACTGGCTGTCATTTCACACTGCAGGCTTGTTTTGCTGTATAGAATGTGATGTCAGCAGAAGACTCCAGAGCCAACACAGCAGACACTTCTGCAGCAGCAGCATCCAATCAAGCCGACAGTGCAGGAAACCACGGGCAAAGGTTAGAAACAGACAACAGGAACAATCTCCTGTTAGTCTGTGGAGAGAGGCCGTGAAGCTAATGGCTCTTTTCTCTCTGGCAGCAATCAGTGTCGTTGCTATGAAATTGAATATTGAATATTAATTATCAAATGATCTGTTTGTGATTTAAAATAACTGATGATGACACTTAACAACGGTGTTCATCAGCACATGACGGTCTTATAACACCCTCAAGATAATTGCAGACGAGGCTGGTGCCGCCGTTATTATAGCAGATAACCTTCAGTCCCTGTGGAGGACTCTTGCTCAATTAACTGGGTGCTCAGCGTCCTTATCAGCCCGCTGACAAGTCTCTCTTTGTGCTCTGATTTTTTTTTTTATATTTTTTGTTCTCAATTTCACAATTAAATGATTTAGTTGTTTTAACTTGAAAGAGAGCAGGTTTTTGTGTGCCCTGCCCCATGCCTGGCAATTAAAAAGATTGACTGTGGAACGATAAATTAGTGTAATGAGATGACTGGATTTCTTTACGGCAGCACTTTAACACAGATTGGCACATGGCCTATGGCTTCTGATGCCCCACATCTGGTATTATGGATAATCTCATTTGCGATGGGAGGGTCCATCCATTGTCTACTTCCACATGAGGGTCGAGGGGCTTTCACATAAGGCGACAGGTCAATTTAGAGTGTCCAATTAACTTCTGCATGTTTTTGGACATGTGGGAGGAAACCTACGCAAACACAGGGAGAACATGCAAACTCCACACATACAGTTAAGGCCTGGACAGGAAGGGGAGGGTCCATTTTTACTAAAAAAAAATGGGGTTTTGCTGCATGAAGTGACCAAGTGGTCAAGACATGATGTCCAGCACAAACGAGCAGAACCACAGTCCTGCCCTCTGACCAAAACATTCAGGCTAGCTCATGCTTTAAAAGTCACTGGCCAAAGTGCATAGGTTAAATAAACATGAAGAATATTACGAATAGTGAACTTAGAAAAGAGAAATGAGACAGTGTTATATAAGTTCCTCAGCATTCTGCACTAGTTTACAGTGCAACAACAAAAAAAACACTTGTTATTCCCCATCTCTACTGAAGATAAAATGATTTTTTTTTTCAGTTTAGATAGATTGATTTTTATTTTTATTCGCAGTACTACAATAATAAATAAATAAATAATACAAAATTGATTGGTCTTTTCTTGTGTGATTTTCAAAAGGGTTCCATGTACATGTCTCCAATCAGGCTTGGATTGTTATTTTAAAGCGGTGATATGTTTAAAGTGCATAGTGCCTGGCATTTCGAGGAGATGCCACTACATTAATGGCAGCATGTTTTTTTTTTGTCGTACTTATCCAATATCTGAGATGTATGAGTGGTAAATGAGCTTAGACATGATTGCACAGATGGATATTTTAATACTGTGAAGTCTGGTTGACTGGTGTGTTCTTGGATTCTTTTATTTCTCTTTTCATATTCAGTATTGTTGTCCTGTCGTGTAGTTAAAGATGGCTGCTTCCACCTGGTTTAGGCAAACATGTTGACTTTCCCCTCGGCTCGCACATCGGCCCTTTACACTGTTCCTGTCTACCGACGTTTGATAGATGAGAGCCTTTCTCCACAGAATCTTCTACAGCCAAGTGTGTGCAGATGAGCGATGGCTGTCATGGAATATCAAGTGCTGATTTTCTGTGTAATGGATTCAGCGAGAACACCCCCCTGCTGTCCCACCACCTGTTCCGTCAGCCGAGAGCCATGTCGCTGCGCACACATCCACGGCTCGTTTACCAGCTCGCAGCACCTCAAAAACAAGCACATCCCTAATAACCACTCAGAGACTCTCAGAACCAGCTCAAATAGAGAGCCAAGTCGAGCTGCTTTCACTCTCACTTTGATGAGATAAGTCAGGAGATGTATATGGAGCTGCGGAGATTTGTTCCATCCAGCCTCGGTGTCGTTCCATCTCCACGTGTGACAGTGATGAATTGCCACAGCTGGGCTCCTCTCTGAAAAATGAAGCCATTAGTTGCTGAGGAGGGACTGATGGTGAGGGGCTGGTCGGTCAAGTCTCGTGGGCACCTGAAGGTCTCCCCACTCTCTCTACATGTTCTATACTGGTCTTAACAGGACGATCCATCTTCATCAGATCCCGGGCCATGCAGCACTTGTACCGTGACTTTTTTTTTATAGCAGAAATGACCACTTCATCATTTCGTGGGTAAACGAGCCAGAAACAGAGAGGTCGGGAAAGTCGAGAACAAATAAAAGCATTCATGGTCCTTTGGTTGACAGCTTCAAGTGTTAGATTGGAAGAGTCCTTTGTGGGAATTCACATTTTTGAACTTGTGTCACTTCAGTATGTGCTCCTTGATATGTGGCCACGCAGCATGAGTTTGAATGGTTGATGGTGAATCCATGTTGCTTTTTTGCTTAAATGCATGAATGCATGAGCATTGCTGTCATTGGCCCACATTGGCAGAGTTGCAAAGCCAAACATTTGCATTACAGGTTCATGAGAAAGTCAAGACTTTTTTACTCCTGAATGTGAATTGAATCAGAATTTTTCATTGTGGCTGATAAAAAAAAAAAAGAACTCCCTCTCGCCACCATAATACATCATTGGCTATCAAAATCTTCTAAAATGAAGATGAAGGAAAATTTGAAATAACTGATTGTTAACATGAAAAGTCTGCTGTTCCAATGTCGGCCTTCTCTTCTCTTAGCTGATCCTTTTCTGTCTGTGTCTCCACAGAGTCGGTAACCATGTACGATGTAGCAAGGGTGCCTTCCCCTAAGGACGGTGCAAATGGACTGTCCCAGCCAGTTCTTCCCGGAGCAGGAGCGGCAGCAGCTACAGGATCCGGGCCGCCTGCGTCGACCGCGGTCTTACAAGCTACACCCGATGAGGCGCAGCCAGGTACAGAGGAGGAAGAGGAGGAGGAGGAGGCCCAGGCAGAGCCTGTCCTGGTGAAGAAGCCACACAGAGAGATTCTAGACCATGAGAGGAAGAGGAGGGTCGAGCTCAAGTGTATGGAGCTTCAGGAGATGATGGAGGAGCAGGGGTAAGTATCTGTGACTTAGCAGCTCGAAACACACACTCACTGTTGATACAGAAAACGGAAGAAAATGGACTTCACGCTGAAAGGCAGTGCTTGCATGTTAAGAGGGTCAGTGAAACACAAGCTGCCACATGGCCTGTGTAGATTGAAGAGTACAATAAAACTGAAAACTATCTTCTCTGTCAGTCAGCTCCTGTTGGCACAGACACAAGATGCAACCTCCAAAGTAAAAATCCAGAGTTTGTATGCATTTAAACCATTATATCCTCATTATTATTCTCGTGGTTTGGCAATTTACTGTGAAATTTGACATTTCTTGATATCTTATCTTACAGCACTGTAGCTAAAACTCTCAGCTGTCTCAGGCTCTTCATGCAGGTCCATGATGCACCCGCAGCGCAACATCACCCACTTCATATTATTCTCCACGACTCCCACATTAGCAGGCAACTTCTCCAAGTGTGTCTTCATTATCTCTTTGACAGCGCGGTGCTGCACCGATGACATGTCGTTGACAGCTGCATTAATATTTTCTATTCAGTGCTTCATAATATGACAGCTAAAACGGCTATATGCATTACATTCTCACACTCTCATTCCAGACAGCTGCATTTAAAGACCCGGTTCAGACCTGGTACTTATTTGCAGTCACTGCCACAACATTAACACAGATCGTCACATGATTTATTTTTCAAGTCATGTGTCATGTGACAACAGAGTCATATCAATTAGCTTTGCTCGCCTCTTTTATCACTCCCTCTCTCTCGTTGAAATCAGACACATTCGTTCAGTGAGACCTTTTAAAAATCATGTTTACATGAACGCTAAATTAAATGATCATTCTCCAGAAGTAGCGGCAGAAGAAGAAGAAGCTTCTGTTGTAAACAAACACTGCACGTGTCTGCTCGTCCCCTCACTGTCCACCATCTGTCTCATTTTTTTTGGTATGGAAATATAGGAGTAACAAAAGGGAAACTTATTTGGATAAGACACCAAACCAGGAAGTCATGATCGGATCAACTGTTTATATGGACACCGATCTGAATGGCGATCGGCATAAACAACACATGACATATTTTCATTCCAATCATTATACCAGATCTGAAAGGGCCCAAAGCCTATTTCTTTTTAGTTTTGTGTGACATCCTTGGCTTTGGGTTTTCTCCGCAGTTCTCCGGTTTCCTCCGACAGTTTTAAAATCTTGCACATTTGGGTAAATTGGACACTCTAAATTGGCCGTAGGTGTGAGTGTGAAAGTGGTTTGTCTCTATGTGTGGCCCTGTGGTGGACTGGCAATCTGTCCAGGCTGTAACACGCCTTATTGTTTGTGTACAAGAAAATGAGAGTGGCCTTACAGGGTGTGTTACAGGGTGTGTAGTCGAGAATTCTACTTTGACGGGTGTACGTACCTGTTGGGGTGCTGCGTTCACAGGCTGCACCAAAACATTACATTCCATATCTGTTGGCTGCCAAAAGTAATTTCCATGCAGTGCTGGAGAGGAAAATGACACATAGCAGTAGTCATATGGCTATTTTGAGCCGCGTGATATTGAAATGCTGAATCTTTTTTTCTTTTATTATTATTACTCCTGTTAAAAATAAACATAGCATTATTGTATGACGAGGTGAAGATCGAACACACCTGGCACAAATTAAACTGAAATCTTGTGGGAGTTTGCTGTTGTCTTAAAATACTGACTTCCTCAGCACAGGAAGCAGCTCAGTGTTAAGTGAAGAGCTCTGTGGGGAGTGTTTTGGCAGAGGCTTTGGTACTTCCTGCTTGGCCAGCTGCCCCAGATAATATAATTGGCAGTGTTCACAATTAGCAACCCCCGAAAAAGGAACATGTCCTCCTCACTGGACTGTTAGCACTGGCATGACATGGTTGGAGAAACGGGAAATGTGGGAAGGAACTGCACTGTCGGGTAAAAGGAGAGAGGTGACTATATGTGGGTCAGAGGTTTCTACATTAGTAGCGCCCGAGCTGACGGCAGGAGGCAGCACTGACAGGAAAAACAGCACGCTGGAATTCTATCTGTAAAATGCAAAAAAATATATAAATACATTTAAAAAGAAATATGGCCACCACCAGCATGTAGCTTTGTAGCATCCTATATAAAAATGACATGTGCCATCATCTGGGTTCAAACACAGATATGGAGTTTCATAGATCAGTAGCAGCCATTTTGAGTCATAATCTGTTGCAGCAACACATTCTTTTTTATCAGCATTTTTCCAGTTGCCACAGTAAAAGTCTTTTTTCATTATTGTGCTAAATGCTCCACAATTATACCGGCGCATTCATGCCTTACTTAACCATAACCTTATTCTCACCCATAAATCAACCTTTCTCATTGGGGGCATGCCCACTTGGACAGGAAGTCCTCAATTAGCTGGTTTGTAGTTGTTTGTGAAATGTGTCCCAAAAAATAACTGGCAACACACTATAGTTTACTCCTCTGCTCAAATAACAAGACCCTGCAGGCGACCTGCCAGTGACAAGCTCTATGATGCCGTGTTTTGTCATTGTTATACAGTGTCATTGGATTGACTTCTCACTTAGGAATGGTGAATGAATTGAATAAAGAGCAAGCTCATTGGACAGGGTTCCCACACCTTCAAATTCGAGGACCTTTCAAGGACTTTCCAGGACCAATTCATTCAAATCCAAGGAGGTGCTGACACAACTTAAGATGGTAGGGCAACTTGTAAGAGCTGCTTCACCCACGGTGTCCACTTTTATTGATTTGCAGCACGCTCAGATCGTCAACAGCGGAGAGAGATAGCGTGCAGTGTCCACAACACGGCTATGTCTATGTCCATGTCTATATAGGGTAATTTACTTTATTATTTTTTTAAATTCACAAACTTTCAAGGATTTTAAGGACTTGTGGGAACCCTGATTGGGGCTTTTTGCTGTTGTCAAGGTCAGATAAGAGAGACGCATGCTTGACTCGTTTCTCAGGTAAATGGCAGTAACAGTGCAGCTACAGCAGGCTGACGCAGCTGTGGGAGTCCACTGGAGCCATCTGTAAAGGTCCTCTCATCTCCTGGACTTGAGTAGACACGTTGTCCCTGGTTTGAGAGCCATGTAAGAGAGCCATGATGTCTAGTGGAACAATGTCAGCAGCTTGGCTAATGATGACAGAATACAAGGGGCCCAGACGCCTACAGTGTCCAGCTCTTCTCAGCTCCTCACACTGCATGGGCTCGGTTGGCAGACGGTCACACTTGAAGGACAGCGACCACTCGGCCCGAGAGTCGTAGCCGTGGACGGTCTCAACTCATCTTGTTAAGCTATAATAGAAGGAGAATCTCATTTGCAAGCTTGGCTCAGCAGAGCTCATCCTGCCTCTCCAATTTCTAATGTGCCTCTTTAAATGACAGTGTGTGCATGTGTGCAGGATTAAGGGATAGAGCCGGGGGGGGGGGTGAAGCACAGCGTTCGAGACAGACAGCAATGCCAGACATTAGACACAATTAATTTTTTTTTTCATGGATTTAAGACTAAGGCTTCTGCCTCATCGTCACTTGAGAGGTTCCGCCCTAACTGAGGCTCTCTGTGAAGGATTAGGCTTGGGGGAGGTTTGGACAGCTGCCTCCTTCTCTAACCCTGCAGCACTGCAGACAATCCCTCCTTTCTTTTTTTTTTTTTCCCTTTACACACATCCCCCCCAATCCAGTCATGCTCTTCTCCAGAGATAAGACCAGGATAAATAGTCTGTCATGAGTGATGGCCTCACCCGGGGAGCCAATTAGATGGCTTCTGCAATTAAAGGAATCTGTTCATTTCGCTATTCAAGACCTGGCAGCATTGGTGCATTGAGTGTTCTCTTGCTGCAGGGAACATTGCCCTTTTCTGCATGTTAGCTGGGCTGTAGGTTACACGTGTCAGGCCATTTATACATGAAATCAGTCTGGAAGAGCATGAGGCATGATCTGTTAGAGGAGTAACAGGAGAGTAGCTCGTGGAGAAGATGGTATAATGACAGACACACTATGGCCATACTAACTAATTTAGGAGGGTTTGTTTATGTATAAATGTGTTTGTGTCAGCATATACTTGCTGTATTACTTCATAAAATGATCCTGATTAGTCATCAGAGATTAAGAAAACATGTTAAATTGAAACACTGTCTTCACTCACAACAGTGGTGCAGTTTAATTACAATTAAAATATGTTGTGGAAAGAGGGTTTACATGTAAGTGCAGCTCGTCATAGATCTATCCTTTGGTTCATGCAGTGTTAGTTCCTCAAACTACCTTGCAACTTCAAGTCTCAAGTCTCATCAGTGCACTTGAAAATAAAATGAAAATGTAGTAAAATGAAAAGAGAGAAAGAAAAACAAGACTTATAGCAGTAAAAAAAAGAGGCACATATAGCACTGTTCACACTCTAATTGCACACTTTGCAAGTAGAGTGAATAAAAAATACATGAATTAAAAATTGTTCTTTAAGCAGTTTGTCCGACACCTAATAGAGAGGGCAGAAGGTTGAAGACGACGTCTTACAGGGGTGGCGGGAGGTCAGCCAATGATTCTCTGAGCTGTCCTCATCACCCCCACAGTACCAGTGTTCCGTGCCGCGCTGCAGTACACCAGCTCACTTTCTATCACGGATCCTGTCTCTGTCCTGTTAAGCCATCTTAACCACGGCCGAGGTGTTGGAGGTCCACGTTAGGTCGTAGTCACTGTTGATCATCTCCTCTCTGCCTCCTGAATTCCATCACCATCTCTTTTATTTTGCTAGTGTTGAGCATAAGATTGTTTACTATGCACCACACAACAAGATTCTGCACCTCCTGTTTGATCACCTCCAGTAATGAGACCCACCACTGTCTCCATAGACGATCATGCTAGAGCGGTGGCAGGGGACACACCTGTCATAAAAACAAGAAAACAAATATTTTTTAGCGGGAAAATGTCATTGTTTATTCGACAAAGTCACCTTTTTTATACCCAACTTTGACTTCTCTGAGTAGTCAGAAATTAATCAAGCATAACATTTATTCACTGAAACTAATTTTTCTCATCAGGGATGCAAGTAAATAACTTTAATTTGACATCTTAATCAAGAAATAATAATGTTTTCAGTCTGTTTTGTAAAACAGTACATTTGAAAATTCTTGGATAACAATAATAATTGTTTTAGCATTAAAAATGTCATAATTTCAGTGAAAGAGCTCTTACATACTGGTGTATTAACCTTTACAGAAACATAAAAATGATTTCGATGATTACCAATGCTGTTAATTTAGGGCAGCTCTGGCTTTGGTTGGTGGTCTAATATATTTGTTGTGCACTATACATACGTTACAGTAATATATTACTTTTTGGAGGAACAAAGTGATTTAACGTGTTACATCTTTTACGAAGGACACATCACATCCACCATTCGAGCTGAAATGGTAGAGAAAAAATAAAGTAGTGAATGCGCTGTCCTTGTCTTGGCTGTGTGCCGCTGCAGATATGATCCACTTATGACTTTGATCACAAACGGAGGCAGAATGTGTCGCCGCGAGGCTGTCACTCGTGTCAGTGTGAAACAATGTCAGCGATAAATATTTCCTCACATCTAACCACCGACTTCCAACTCGACTAAAGTACCTCTTCTCGTGTCATGAAAGGCCCACATCACCATAGCAACTTAGCAGCTTAAAATCCCCCCAATTACGATGATGGCACTGAACAAAGTCTAACAATAGAGCCGACAGCTTTATTTGTTTCAGGTGATATCAATGTAATGTAGCACATTAATGCTGAATATATTATATCATCCAACCATGGAACAATGATGAATGAACACAAGCATAAACACTGAGGATGATGATTCTTTGGTCTTGTTTTGCTGCAACTGTCCATTTCCTGTGGCTGGGGTTTATGGGTAATAAAATTTTGATTAATTACTTAGTCTATTCTCTGTATTACTGACAATCAAATGTTTAATTGTAATTATTTATCCTGATTTGCCCACAAAACTTTACATATCCTGGTTTTACACTGTAATTAGGCTTTTCTTCTGGCAGGTTTTATTGAGCAGATCACTGAGAAAACTCCAGCAGATGTTATGATAAAACTAACTTAACATTTATACATATATTTGGTTGTTTTTCATTAAAAAACTTAAAATAAACGTTCTTTAGCCAAGGACCTTGCTTTACAGAGGCTGCCATTTTGTCCCGCCACTTGTTCTACAGCATCCCGAACAGACAGGTGTGCATTTCCCAATTTACTTCACAAACAAAGGGGAGGAGTCTTCTCTTTTGTCTCACCATCAGATGTCACAAAATTATGACCCACAACTGTGGGCATATTTCATGATAACATTATTCTGTGAGCGATATCGAGCTTGAGAATTGCTTGATTCAGTCTCTGTTTCTGTGAGCCATAATGACTGTGTGTGTGTGTTTCCAACCCCCCCCCACGTAAGAGCTTTTTAAATTAGGTGGGGAGAGGAGGTATTGTTCGGCTCCACCGAGCAGAGAAATGAGATGTGCAGGTTCGTATTGCAATCTACATATGTGTTATTTTAAAGTCAAGTAAAGAGGCATGAGCACAAAACACAACAACAACAACAGAGGGATGTGGATTTAGACAGTTTATGGTAAATTCAGTCAAAGAGGAGCGAGATAGCATGGGAGCCAATTTGCAGCTGTTTTAGCCCAGAGTGCCACAGTATTGCATGAATAACATCTGCTGCGACACTTTAAATTGCAGGACATGCCAGTAGCTGGGATCAGAGGCTCTAAGGCCATCACTGCTCTGATTTTCCTGCAAGCTCGAGACGATAAGCCTGTGTCCTATAAGACTGTAATCTGGAGAGGAAAGAATCTCAGGAACAATCACCCATTTTACACACTGTCACTGGAGGGGGGCTCCCAGGGAGATACAGAAGACCCCGTCCAGACAAATCAGCTTCAAATGCTGTTTATACATGTCTTTTGCAGAAAAGACGCACAATCAGAAACTGCTGTGGCAGATTGTTGTGCTCCAACCGTTTATCTGGTCTCTGTGATAGAGGTGAAAAAGGGCAATAAGGACTCCTTCTTTGCTATTCCATGTCTGCTCTATCTGGTACCAGGCCAGATAGAGCCTGGTACCAGCTCTCTATGGCTCCAGAGAGCATCAGCTGAAAATCCTCTCTACTAGAGTTAAAGTCCTGTGGCAGCTGCACTCAATGGGTCTTTTTTTAATTCTGCCCCTGAAATAGAAATGTGGAGGTGTTCAGTTTTGCCTTGCTGTGTTCCCAGCACCATTCAATCTTCCTAACTAACTACCTCTGTACTGTTTGTCATGTGATTGATGGCTGTAGAGTTTCAGAGGTGTACAGCGGCGCCTGGGGATGACTTGTGCGGGAAAGAAAGGCTCTTCAGACACCGAATGCAGAGACATCGCTGGCACACACACCAACACAAAGGAGCAGACGCCCACACGCAGCCCCACACAGACACGTCCTCATCAAATCGAGGACTATCAGCTTAAGCTGGGCCACAGCTATTCATTTTTGCGGATCACGACTTAATGGGCGAATTGTGTGGGTGCTCGGAGCTGTCTAATTACTCCAATCAAGTTCTTTAATTGAGGTGATTTTTCATGGCTGGTGTGGCGTGGAGCCCCTCGCTCTGATCAATGTCTCCTGCCTCTCGCTGTCCAAATCTTGGGGACGTGCTGTAGGCAATGGGCCTGGGCTAAATGGCTTTCACTTGGCATGCACAAATGAAAATATACAAGTGTCCCTGCACAGCATTCATTACCTCCAGCAAGGAAGATTTGTTATTGGCTGTGTTTGTGTGTGACCGGCATAAAAGTTAAGAATGGATTTTGCTGGAATTTCTAAAGATGCAGGTTATGGCAAAGGAATTGATTAGATGTCGGTGGTGGCAGCAAGAAGACCTGGGTTCAGTTGGAACAAGGGCCTTTCTGCATGGAGTTTGCATGTTCCTCCCACAGTCCAAAACCATGCAGATTTGGGGATTAGGTAAATTGGACCACTCAGCCCCTCCTCTGCACCGTGTGCAGGCCTGAGCAGGTGGTGCATCATGGGTAGAAAGCAGCTACCTTTACAGCAGAAATAAGTGCTAATTAAATGTGCAGAGGCGAGAAGTGTTGCTTTTGTGTGCTTTTTTCTAAGAGCTTCTGACAGACTTCCAGTATATGACCATGTTAACAGAGAATGATTCAAAGCCCATTATGGGTTTTTAAAGATTGATCACAAAAAAAAGTTGTCAGTCTCGCATTAACGTATTTTTCTTCCTTCTTTTTTCTTTTTTTTTCATAGAATTTTATCTCAGCGGTTTAACCTGTTCCCTTTTCATCAGGTTCATGCAGGCATTCAGGTGCTGTCGTGGATATTTTGTGGCCCTTATTTCTACACCCCATGAAAGCAGTGCCAAAACTGGCCATACACACTCTCGACAGATAAAAAAAAAAATAATAAAAAACTGAGGGGAGCAGAAAGAGGAGGGAGCTTAAGACCCACAGGCTCTCACCCCTCTTTTCTCACTTTATATGCGGTGTCAACAGAGATAGCTGCAGGCACTAACACATTCGCCATCATCAGCACAATGCGAGAGAGAAAGCCCCACAGTCATGGCGCATGTTTGGCCAGAATGCATCCATTTTCACAGCCGGTATCCTTTCTGTGCCTTCTCATCCTTTTACCTATTGTAAACTCCTCTTCAGTTCACAGCAGACAGCTGAAAGTGCACACGGCCTGCCCGAGTCTTGTCAGGAAGAAGATAATAAGATGTATGTGGTTCCTGCATCATGGATAAAAAAATCCCTGAATATAAAGTGTGTGTTTGTGGCCTCCATTGTGCTGCGTTGACAGCCACTGGGGCTGAGAGACTGCCTTACAGTGGGACCTGATGGTGCTGTCACACCGGATGGCTTCTCCTCTCTTGGGCCGTCTTCCAGGTGTTACAGCTTTCTATCACACTTCTCCTAATCTTATTCTCTGCACCTTCAATGTGCTGATAGCAGCCTGCACAGAAGACATGATATTGGTGGCTATATTTAATCTGAGCAAAATAAACACCCTTCAGACTAATGCCATTTTCATGCGGAAATGAGCCAGCGGTGAATTTACTATCCAGCCTACAGAGTTGGTCCTGAGCCATGAGCTGCTGAAGAGGCTGGGATTGAGATTATCTTGTCATGGAGGAGTCTGTGTTTCAGTCACTGAGTGACAGACAGTTTGCATGTTGCATGAAGTGTTCATGTATGTGAGGTGACGTTGTCATGTACCGAACAGGAAGATAAATGACATGGCCAAACATTATTATTGTTATTGTTACATGTGAATATGTGGTTGTTGTGTCTTCTGTCCACTAGAGGGCAGACTAAAGTTTGGCTCCCACGAAACCTGTGACATTAGTAATTTTAAAAGTCATGCGAAGAATGAAATTTAGAAAAGTTCCGTTAAGTTGATCTTAGTAAGCGGCATGCTTTGCTTCTCAATGGTGTTTCATAATTTATACTTACCGTACAGTCTGTCATGCAGATTTGGGATCAATTGTTTCAGCATTTTCTTTCTTAGAGCAGCTTGTGAGGTTCAATTTGTGGGGTAATAACTTTCTTGTCATGGGCTGCACTGAAAGTTGAATACAAAGTTGGAAACTCTGTGAAACTACTTTCTTGCTTAGATGTGAAACTGCAATATAACACATAATTGTTTGCTCAACATACAGCTCTTGTTGTTGATGCTGATATAGAATCAGTAGATTATACAATAAAAAGTGTTTCTGCATAACTCTTGGCCACACTTTATTAATTCTTTGTCTTTAGCCTCTCCCCTCCATCTTCCTCTGTGCCTTCATGTTCCTGTGCTGCCGTCGCTGATTACAGCTCATTACCACAGCCAGCACAGGATGTGAATGAAATCAGGGGGATCACCTCGGTGACTTCATTGTCTTTGTTGTTCTTGTTCAGACAGGAATTAAATTATTACCCCCCCCCCCGCTGTGATGTTACAGCCTGCAGTGTTATGCGTGTGGTCAAAAGCTGCTGTTTTATTCACACGCTGGGAGCATGTAATGCATAAACAAGTTTGTGTTGCGCCCGCCGTTCGTTTCATTCGCAGCGTTAGATCAGAATGAATTTAAGTACAACTGATTGCCGTGGCGCTCAACTTTTGCACCCGCCAACAACCTTGATGCCCTTGAAATGAAAAATTCCAATTAGGATATATTCCACAGTGTGGCAGAGACACTTATTTTGTTTATGTGCCACTGCAGCACTCTGCTGTATTCTGTTTGTGTCAGCTTAACGGAAGCTCCTCACACTGCCCCTTCACTTCCTCTCAACTCAGGCAAGTTATACTGTATGACCAGTCCAGCCCTGAACAAGTAGCCCACTGGGCTCAGGGCCAGATACCAGTGAGTCATCAGAATATACATCATTTGGCTGTGTCTAATTTATGATGAGAGGACGGTCAGTCTTTGGATTTTGAACTGACATTTATCAGTTGACAGTATTTTCATAGGTTTTCACACAGTCTCTTCACACAGCACTGACAAAAACTCACCACCGTGTGTCTTCCCTAACTATTTTTGTACCGTATGCTCTTCCTCAGATACACAGAGGACGAGATCCGACAGAAAGTGAGCACATTCAGGCAAATGCTGATGGACAAAGAGGGCGTCATCACCAGAGAGGGCTCCAACACACAGCCAGTGTAAGTCATCTCAACTCATTTATATTCTATGCATTTTACGCTTGTGAATTTACTCCTGGGTCTCAATAAAGGCTTAGCCTCGCATTGTACGTCCTAATTTATTTTTTGTACATGTTGTGTATTTAATCAGAATCTGTCACCGTGATACGTTACCATAATAGCCACATTCATCTCAATCAATCAAATATTAAAACATGGTTTGTATTTAAATCCAATTTTTATATAAGAAGCACAGAATAAAAAAAAGTCTGTCGCGGTCCAGGTGGAAATGAAGGTTAGAAATGATCAGAGGTGGACTAAACTGAATTAATAAAGTCATTATAATGTCTCTGTAGAGATACCCGTAGAATTTGGACAGAATGGGTTCAAGTTAATTTGAAAGATATTGACAAAAATCTTGATATAATTTATTTAATAATTTATAAAAATGTCACTTCATTAGTTTTCCGGCTGTACATTTAATGGAGGATCCTGAGTTGAAAGAAAAAACTTCTGACTTAAAATAACTGATTGTACACTGTGAAGGGCAGATAACCTGTGCAATGTTTAGTGTACATTATCATAGTGATTCACCTCATCTCTCTCTGCTAACCTCGTACATATGTTTCTGTGAATTTAGTAAGGAAGCCATATTTATTAATTACAAAATGCCTTTGTACACAAATAAGTCTAATAAAGCCAGACAGCAATAAATAACAAATGCAAACAGAAATTGATTCTGAGGGTAGGCCTGAGAAATGGCTTTGCCACTCTGCTAATGTCTTCAGGCACTTGCAAAGACCATGCACCGCAATTGCAAAGGTGCAATAAATTTTCGTTTAAATCCTTGGCTTTTTGCTCTGCTAATGCCTCTCTCCGAATTCACGGGGTGTTGTTAAACTGTGCGCTCTGAAAATAATCAGTGGCATTTTTAAAGTTTATCCCTAACTCTGCTGGAAGCCACTGAGGTGAGGATTGCCACGATAATTGTCAATTTGTCTGGTGTCAAGCCACAGTGTAACTTTGAGCGTGAGGAGGGAGGAGGGGGGGAGTCTCATGTGAGATTAGCACAGATGGAATGATGAGGATCAGAATGAATGAATGCACATCGCGATCTCTCTCCCACTCACTCGCTCACTCACTCAGTCACACGAGCGACTGCTTCAGGCCTGAAAAACTTGAGAAACAGCAGGATGTGGGTGTGGTGGTCTCCCTGAGTCAGTCCGTCACACTGTCTGTGTGTGTGTGTGTGTGTGTGACTGACAGTGTGGTTTGTGGTGATGTGACCCGCTGTCTGTGAACTAATGACGGCTAATGATGATGACGCTTCCCGTCTCCCAGACGGCGGGACTAATGACTCTCCCTCCTCTGCACCTCAGCCCCGGTGTCTGACATTTAACTAAACTGCTGAGGAGGGAGCTGTGGAGGGTGACTGTGTACAGTAGGATGAAAGTAATAAACATTTATGGTGCGAAGAAAGTCAATTACAAAGACACGGAAAGCTTTGTTTGTTTGTTTGGCTTTTCCTGGCATTTCACTCTCAGGGGCACTTACAAGTCAGGTCAATTTAGGATTTTCCAGAACTCGCCTGGAACTTTCCCTCTGCAGAAAGGCCTTGATGTGGAAAATTGAAGAAGGTTATAATTTGCAGGGTTGTTATTCCCCCACTCCTCCTCACTCTGTATCCCCACTGCTCCTCTACTCTCTCTCTTATACACACACACACACACACCGAGCCTGAATGAGAGACCTCTCTGAAGTCTTCTCCTGTGTCACTCTGCTTAAAGCAGAACTTTGCAAGACTGGTCACTTTTTTTGCCATTTTCTCTCCAGAGCTAACCCTACAGTTTTAGAGTATATAGTTTTTTTACGACACCACCATAAATATCCATCCATTTTCTGCCGCTTTATCCTCACTGTTAAAAACTCACTGCTGACGCTCCCCAACCTTCCTCCCCCAGCCAGTCCAATGTTTACGCTGCCTCTCGCTGCCTCCACCAGGTACCTCTCATGAGACCCAAGACTATGAGACCTCCTGATTCTGGGTCGGTGGCTCTGATCTTGCCAGTCTGGTTTTCCACTAACAGACAGTAGGGGTATTGGAGATAGTCGCCTATCTCCCTACAACAAGCCATTTAACCATCACAATACACAATTAAATTAGGCTATTATATAAAACTGTGCTATGAACACACCTTCAATGTATTTGAGTTTAGTCACTGCAGGTTTTACGTGGATTAGGGATGCGTGACGTAGGACTTTTTGCCGATACCCAATGTCTTGGGAGTGCTTGGGCCGGTTTTTCCCTGCTCCCAACTGCAGAGATCATTTAGTCTCTTCTGTAGTAAAACAAACAGCTGTGGCCTAATGCTCCTACACACTAACAATTAACAGCCAGCAGTAAGCATGGATGGGTCATAGCTGTGTTCACATTCAGCAACGTCTCACATTGATTTCCTGCAGAATGAATGGAAGCACAAACAAAGAGTGAGAGAGGGAATGCAGCGTGTAAAGCCTCTCGAGTGATATTCAGGCTCTCGCACACAAGGCTGTTGGATCAGAGCAGGATCCACGGAGAAGCTGACCCTAGGCTTTACACTGCTGTTCAGTATCTAATGACAAGCCGTCCTCATTCTGGAGCAGATTTAGTTTTAATAGAAATAGTTAAATTGACGTCTTGTATGTGGGCAAATAGAAATTCAAGGTTTTTTTCTTATAACCAGAGAAGAGAGCTTAAAATTCTTGTCAGTGCTTCATATTAGAACGACCACACACACAAAAAACAGGATTTGCCTGTTTGAGGCACATTCAGTCAGACCACCTCACTCCTCCAGTAATAATCCATCATGACTCTGTACAGAAATATATCCAAGCCTTTCTGTGTGGCTGTCTGAGCGAGGACACAAACGAGCTGCACTACTTTGTGCCACAGCCCTGAGGAGGGTCTCGGCCTTTGTCCATCACCGCCAGGTCCCAGAGACGGAGGCTGAATTAGTGAACATCTTGCCTCACCGAGGCGTCATTAAGCAGAATGACATTCACTGTCTTCATCACAAGTACCCTGGACAGATGTCTCCAACATATTGGAGCACAGCATCAATTAAGAGATTAGAGACACAATGGAGAATTAGTTAATTTACCGCTAATGACCAAGCATAAGGGGACCACTCGATTCAGTTTCAGTTGTTAATTTCTCTTTTTTCCGGCAGTGTGCTTCATGTGTGGCCCAACAGGGACACAGCAGTTAAAAAGCAAACTGTTATACAATATCACAACACAGCAGTACATGTTGACCTTTTTGAAATTTTAGAGGAGGCAGAGGCATCAAGGAATCATCTCTGATGGTATCCATCCATCCATCTTCTACCGCTTTATCCTCCACATGAGGGTTGCGGGGGGCGTCTCTGATGGTATGATATAGTAAATTACAATTTTTTAATATTGGATATTTTCCTTCTTATAGTGTCATCAGCTCAGCAGTGTATTTAAGCTGATGTCAATGTTAAAATCTGTGTTAATTGTGACGGATATCACCGATCTACAGTCTTTGCTTAGTGACAGGAAGTCACTGAGGGCAGCTTTAAACTGAATGCCATCCAACCAATTTTCACACAAACTTTTTGAAGTTTGTAACTTTTATACAGTATGAACTTTGTCACAACTGGTTGCCAATAGAACTGATTCTGTTGTCGGATACTGTTGTTTTTGTCAGTTAACTTCAAATGTGTGTGTGTTGTTCATATGTGCAGAACAGCCTGTCATTGGGAAGTGAGGTGGTTTCGCTGGCTCTTGGCTTCCCTGCTGTGCCCAGCGGTGCTCAGCCAATTAAAGGCCACGTTTCCTCGTCTCCTCCTCCTCCTCGCAGCCCTTCCAGATACTTTACATCATTTCTTATGTCTTTTCTTCTGCATCATTGCTCCTGTCTATCCTGCTGAGATGTTCATTTTGCCCTGATATTCTTCATTATGTGTTTGAGATCCGTTATCCTTTGCTTTGTTGACTTGTTTTTGTGTTGCTCTTCAACCTCCTCATTGCCACATAAATGTTATTTTCAACACCAGAAAGCCAAAGAATGGCCTGCTGAGTTTGGAACAATACTTTTAAAGGTCACAGAAATGGAACTGCATGACGATTAGAAGATTTATTATTATTATTTCAAGGCAGAAAGGTCATATCTGGTGGAGCAGAGGAGGTCACATAAGGGGGCAGTTTGGCAATGAGGATTATGAAGGAGGCGGCTGCCATCTGTCTGTATATCTAATGCAGTACGTGTGACAAATAAGCTGGAAGATATAAGCCTCACAAGCTGAGCAGTCAGACAGCGAGGAGTGATGACACTGACTCTCACAGCTGTGTTGAGGAAAGATTTAACATTTCAGTCACAAAAAAGTTCAGTGTGTGATTGATGGGAAGTCTAAATTGTCTGCTAGGATTATTATTGCAACAACACAAGCAAAACTAACCCGTCTTACAATGCTGGATGTGTTTAGTGTGGTAACAGACTTACCTACTTATTGGAAACGTCCAAGCTGACATTTCAGTAACTTTTAATTTTGTAATATTACGCAGGTCTTAAAATCCCTTGACCTTGAAAAGTGTGGAATTTTATGTGAAAGTCTTGTGAAAGTCTGGAAAACATTTAACTTATTGTAGAATTTAGAGAAATGCACAAAAGTATGTAATTTATGAAGTGATGTTCAATCAAAGCTCATGTTTGGGGAACATCTCACTTGTTCAAATGTTTTTGTGAGTTAAAATATTTAATATAGTTATGTTCAGGATGGGAAGTAAGATGTGAGTGAAACTATTGTGAACAATTCATTCATGCTTTTATAGTTGTGAACATGCTCTAGGTGAAATCACGTTTGTGATTTTTCGTATGTTGACCAAAGGTGTGAGGGTGAGAGTGAAAGGTTGTCAATTTGAATTGAACACAACAGGTACAATCTCAATAAGAAAGTAAGTAGTGTAGTGTAGTATAAAACTACATGCAATATCCAGTACTACATTGTATTTATACATTGTATTTGACTCGAGTGATTTCCAGCTTTTCATCTTTAGCTCCACTAACACTTTTTACTGAAATGTTCTGGTACTACTGAGGTCACTTTTGAGAAAGTATTACAGTACAAAGAACACACACACTAACACACACACTTCTCATCTCTTACCTCTTGTGTTTTCAGGGTCAACCACCTGCATTATCCGTCTGACGAGTACGAAGACGATCCTGAGTTGACAAGGTATGAAGACGGAGAGTGTGGTCGTGATTACAGCAGGTGAAGAAAGCGTGCATTTCAGCACACATCACTTCTCGAAATGATGAATTACAGTAAATCAGCCGTCTATTATCGCCTTCACACTGTGTGTGTTTCCTTTTGATAGTATCTCCTATACGTACAGCTGATATCAGGCATCCAGTAATAGCAGGCACAATTAGATAAAGAGAGGAACACAATTTGCATTGTACTTTCTGCATGTGTCACTTCACAGGCGAGATTACGTGTAATTTCCTCAAAGTGATTTCCTTTTTCCATTGTGAGACACATCGCGCCAACAATGTGTGTTATGGCAGAGTGAACGTAGGAAATGAGAAAATATACACTCGCTGTTGCCACAGCAGCAATTAACTATAATCACAACTTAAATCAATTATTATCATACTTGTAATGTAGCTCTCACACTCCCTCTCTTTCATGTGGCCAATTCAGAGTGAAGAGGAAATCGAGCAGCTCACCTTCCCCTCGCCCAAAGAAAAGGAAGAAGAAGAAATCTGGCCGCAGAAGGAGCAGGTGAATGGAAACGCCCACACACACACACACACACACACACATTTTTGTCTTTGAAAGAATAATTATCCTGTGGTTTTGTCAAACTGAATTCCAATTATTTTGTCGTGAATATTGCAAAGGTGCCGGCACATAGTGCTGCTGTGGAGAGGGGGGAGAAAAAAACTCTGTAACGAGTGATTAACAAAGCATGGTCTTATCTTGCACTTTCTTTTGACAAGGTCAGTAAAAGAAGGGGGGGTGAGACTAAAAAGGTGTGTGAAGGAAGTACATAAGAGGAGAAAGGCAGTGGGATGAATAGAGCTGGGGACAGAGGGAACCTTTTGTGGGGATCAGCTGTTTTACTCTCACAAGACTGAGATGGCATGAAATGACAGACACAAGTGCCAGCCAGAATTTTAGCAGCAATCTCAAGCTTCATTTTTTTTGTAAATGTGACACAGGCGAATAAATAAATAAGTGTTGGCCTCTTTCTCCATCAATAGGTTTGGCAGCTCCTCGCCCACACGCAGAGAGAAGAAGAAAAAGAGTGGGAAGAAACACAAGCGAGACAGGTGAGTGTGTGTTTGTGCGTGCCAAAGGTAGGACGATTGACCCTATATATATATATATATATATATATATATGTATATATATATATATATATATATATATATACATATATATATATATGTAAATATATATATATATATACATATATATATATATATATATACATACAGTAGATACACAGACATGCCTAGGCACCATTTGAGTACAAAATAAATCAGGAAACAATGAACGGAAAAACAAGGGAAAGGAAAAAAAATATACAATAGTACTTCTCCCCCAAATTGTTTACAAACGGAAGAGGTAATAAAAAAGTAAGAACAAAACAGACAAAAAATGAGTAAAGTAAAAGGGAGAAATATGAAGGATAAGGAAATGAAGGAATAAAAGACAGATAAGAAAATCATATAGATGAAAGAAAATGGAAGAAGGGAAATAATAAATAGGGAGTCGACAGACCATAAGAGAAAGAGAAAGAATAGGGTCTCAGAAGCCGATACCCATGCAAAGCCTTGGGATATCATAACGACAATAAAAATGTGTAGATTTCTTCCTCCTCTACTGTTCCTCGTTCTCTGCCTGACTCGGGGGGGCTAAATGTGTTGCTCTAATAATCCAGCCTGTATGGGGGTGCATGACACAAGAAGAATGAGCCTCTCACCTAATTGCAGAGTATCACTGCGCTGCCCAACTCCCATCCAAGTCCCCCTCATGCTCCCCCCACCACCACATCCACACACACCCCTGCCGACATTCCACTGAAGATTCTCTGCATTGCAGGTATTGTTTTTTTCTTTTCTTTATTTAGATGAATAATGTATAGATTAGTCCCCACACAGAGACACCCTGTACTAAAACTCAGTCCATGTTCATGCACAGATAAGTCGAGTAGCTTGACTATGCCGTTTAATTGGACTGTTGGACTGTGGAATCAATTTATTGACTAAAAAAGTGTGAGACTTCACTCGCCAGGTGGTAATTTGTCCCTTGGTAACTTGGTTGTATCCGCCTTTTTCCAGTTGACCTTTTACATCACATGTCTTTTACAGTCAAACCATTGTCAGATGAGTCCACACAATTCTGATTAAGACCACATGCAGACAGAAACGGCACAAACATGTAAACAATGTTTTTCTTTGCTGTTGAGAATCTCTAAAAACGCGAAGCTGTCATTTTGAGATTTTCAAATAAGGCATTTTCAAAAATTGCTGGAAACACCAAGAAGTGCCCACAAAAAGTTCACAGACGTATTTTTATCAGATAGATAAAAACTAGATACCCATATACACCTGAATAAGTGGTTTTGGGGTTTAGTTATGCTTTAAAGAAAGATAAACAGCACTTCATACAGGAGGAAAAAGAGCGTTTATGTGTGATTCGCGGAGTAGCGGGGTTTAAAAAACTAGGTCACTATGGGCGATGGAGGTTCCACTTTCCACTTCCACTTTAATTCTAAGAGCTAACGGAGCATAAACTCAATCTCTTTGTCAGTCACAAATGCACTGGTCTGGATGTCGCTGTTGCTTCTTCGGAGTTGGGAACCATGCAAATGAAAATGAAAAGGGCCCAGGACAGTTTGAGTTCACTTGAACAAATACACAGTCATTTGACTCCCAACCCCATTAAATGGCTGTGTTAGTGTGACTGTGGGAAATTTCAGTGCATTTCCAGTCTGGCCAACGTGTTCACGTGGATTTTAGAGTTTTTCTCGGGTTGACACAATATTTTGTTTATATTATCGTACAAATGCAGTGAATGTATACAGCTCACTTATGAGAACAGATCAGGTCAGGCCGCCCCCCATTTGATGTGTTGAGGCAGGGTGCGTCAAAGAAGAGAAGAATAACCAGCTCTCCGAAACACCACTTCTTATACCCTCCATCTCCAGATGATTCCCTCCACTGAGGAAACATGGGGTTGCCACTGGGGCCACATCTCTGAGTCACACATCAGCCACATGCATTACTGTGACAGCTTTATTGCCTCCCTTTAAGTAGATCCACACACATCTCTGTGCTGCCGCGTCCTCCCACTCCATGCCGCATGCTGTAGGTGTGTAACACAACAGGGAGAGATTAGGGCTCTTCAGGAAAATAGCAACAACTCTCACAGACTAGTTGGACTAATCACCATGGAAACTGCATGAGGGTAAAAGTGATATAAAGGTGATGTATCAGTGGCTGAGGACTGAGGAATGGCCAGTGTACACGTCATTTCACTCTTCATAAGGAAACCTATCACCAAACGCAGCATCTTCTACAATCAGAAATTGTTTAACATAAAGCTTGAAATCCATCACCTGTGGAATAGCTGCCTGGAGACATCTTTGCTCAGATGCATGTGATACAGATTAGTTTCCAAGCCAAGCGTTCGCGCTCATTAAACGTGCTGAAATACATGCTGAAATATTCCAATTTCTTAGTTGGCACACGAAAATACGCGACCCCTGTGCTCTCATGTTCTTGTTCATGTTCTAATTGTATTTGACTTACATTGCTTTCCGTTTTCAGAGACATCAACTACTCACAGATATTTCAGAGCAAATGGCGACGGCTAGAATATGAATTGTTATCAAGTACAGACACTGCTGTTAAATTTAGCTCGTCTGAATGTGAAGTTTATTGATGTCTGTATTTTCTGTGTGGAAATTAGAAAATATGATAAAAAAAATAATAGATATAAATAAAGAAGCACAGATTAGATTTTCCTAGATTGTCAGCATTCCACCAGGTTAACAATTAAAAAGGTGCAGTAATGTAGTGTAATAATTAGTGACGTAAATAAAGGTTAAACAAAGTAATAATAAAAAAATTGGGTGGGATTAGGTAAATTGGACACTCTAAATTGACCATAGGTGTCAATGTGTGAGTGAATGGTTGTTTGTCTCTATATATGGCCCTGTGATGGACTGGCGAACTGTCCAGGGTGTGACCCCGTCTATCGCCCTATGTCTGCAGAGATTGGCACAGCACCCCGCGCGACCCTCCGGGGGAGGATAAAGCTGTAGATAATGGATGGATGGATGGATGAATCTGGCAGCTTTGTCCTTTTTGGGCTGCTGTAGAAATATGCTGGCACAAGATGGCAGATGCACAGGCCACAAATGAATATTTTAAAGTACACTTATGGGCAGTATATTCAATCTCTGTCAATAAGCCCTCCTAAATAATACAGACTGGACCTTTAGATAAGTCACACACCTGCATCTGTATCACCACCACAGTCATTTCTTGGGCCATAACCCATAACCCCATAAAATGTCCTCCATATCCATAATTTACCTTCTGAGTTATGCTGTTTACAAACCGACAGAGAAAAAAAACAATCATTACCACCTTGTATTTCCAGAGACCACCACCAACTACAGAACATGCACTGATGTGCGATAAATGTATTATTTCTAGGTGGAAGGTGAGACGTTCTGTATATCCATATTTCCTCAGCGAGGCTGCTTCATCGAGCTGTTCTCCAGGATATCACAGCATGTCAGCGCTGCAGCTGTCATGATAGCGGCATTGCAATGATTGTGGTGTTTGTGTTTTTTTGCAGATCTGCGTCTGGCTCCAGGAAGAAGAGGAGATACAGGTGTGTATGACAAAATGAAAAACAGCAGAGCCAAACGTGTTCTACTCTGCTCACTGTCATGATGGTGTGAATCAAGGCAAAGTGGAGTGTGTGTGTGTGTGTGTGTGTGTGTCATTTTATTTTCTGCATTATTGAGTACTGTTTGCTCAAAAGACAATGCAGTCCATATGGGCAGGTACAGTGATTTCTGTTTTTACAAAGGGTAATTTCCATTGCTTTAACGTTTGCGGCTTCATTATCTTCACACGTGACATTTTGTTTCCAGATCGGGCAGCCCGAAGAACAAACACAAAGACAAGACTAAGCAGAAAAAGAGGTGAGACTCACAGTGAATCCCTGTGATGCCATTTACATGATAATGCTGAGCTGCCACAGCGGCAGCATTTTTTGCTTTTCACAATTAAACAACGCCTCACATTAATTATTCGTGAAACTGGATGCTCTGTGCAAATTCAGTATGCTGTGTGTGAGGGATAATTATAGCACAGTTTGTCCTCCGTACACAACAAACAAACAGTCACCTCACTCACGAACAATGGGTATAATAGGCCCCACATGCAGTCTCATAAATTTATATTGGTATTTTACAGCTATTATCGCTGGCCCAGACTCACAGAGAATGTTAACAAGTGGAAAGCACAGAGTGCATCTCCTCTTTATGTATTATGTGCAAGTTCAACACAATTTCACTGTAATATATTGCTCCCTGTCTTAATTAGAATATATATTGAAAGTGTGTGGCGGTACATGAACTGTTTTACATTTTCATGGATTGACAATTGAGCGTGCTGTGGTGTCTGTGTTTCATGCATATATACATTTACATTACTGTATGTGTGTGTGTGTGTGTGTGTGTGTGTGTGTGTGGTGTGTGTGTGTGTATTGCTTTGTGTGTGTGTGGTGTGTGTGTGTATTGCTGTGTGTGTGTGTGTGTGTGTGGTGTGTGTGTGTGTATTGCTTTGTGTGTGTGTGGTGTGTGTTTCATCCATCAGGTCCCCTGGTGAAACCCCGGGTAGGAGTTCACAGCGCCAAGGCAGCTGTTGCAGTTCCCGTAGCGCCTCCCTGTCCTCCACTCGCAGCACCTCCAAATCTCCTGCGAGGTATGATCACTTGATACACGCACACACACACTCGCTCTCTCTGGTTTGCGAAGCTTTCCTCTCCGGGACTTGCATTGACTTCCATTTATTCGGACAGCCTAATTAAAGCGTCATCCCTGACCTTAACCTTACCATGATTCAAATCTTAGCCCTAAACTTAACCAGTTGCTCAGAATTTTTCTGTCTCTTTCTCGTACATCGTACGTCAAGGTCACCGTGACCTCATGAAACACGTCTCGCACAGATACACTCCAGATAATGCAGGATGATTCAAATTCACAATGAAACTAATAATTAATATTTTAATACATAGCAATATAGCCTGTTGATTAATGGCAACTAATCCCTGAAGCTTCTAATTCAGTGGTGGCTGGTGATAAAAAAAAAACCCATAAAAGTACAAACTGAGGTGTAATCTGCCAAATATTACCCTCTTAAATGAAATCAGGATATTTTGAGGTAGAAAAAAACGCACTTAAACACATGCAATAAATTATAAATATAATATAAATTACAAGTCAATAATATAGAGTAAATGTAATTAAATAAAATAAACACCTGCAATTAAGTTTTATGAAAACACGAATTAATAGTTAAAGACTAAAGCAAAAGCTTTAATGGTACTCCAGTTTATTATTACACCAAATTAAATACCAGGTCTAAAAAAAACCACAGGAGAGCTTATTATTCTCTATATTTTCCACATTCACTCTTCTCAGCCATGACTTCATCCACAGTTTTTTGCATTTCTCAGCACAGAACATTGCACACACAACAGCCATTAACTGACAACACTGACAGTCCGCCTACATGTCTGTTTATATTCTGAGCTCACGTTTCTTTGAGATCCCAAATCCCTCTAATCTCCTCCATGAAATCGCTGAATTAAACAGCATGCGTGCGGTCCTGTGTCTTGACTGGATCGTCTAGTCCTTGCTGTCTCGTTGCGTCTGTGGTCTGTCATGTTTTTAAAATCAAGTCTGATGTGAAAACCCTCCAGTGTGGAGCAAGCTTAAGGTGAACAATGGCCGATCGTTCACCTTCTGACGCAGTTTCAGGTTGTTGGTTTCACCTGAGTCAAGGTGAAGGTGAACGAGGGTCATCCAAGAGACAGAGTGTGCTATCATGTGGGTGTTGGACTTCATTACTGTTGTTCTGTGTGTGGCTGAGAGCTCAGGACAGCATTGTAGGTGGCTGAGTGATGGTTTCTCCCAGTTAGATAGCATCCTTCACTCCTCTTTCAAACCATGTGTCTTCCATGGCCAGAAAGCAAACATTATCATCCTCAGAAACATCTGAAGGACAAGGGACAATCTTTTTAGGAAACTCCTTCCACTTAACTATCACAGGTGCAGTCACCTACAGCTAACTAGAGACGACAATCCAGCCAATCCAGCCTTATATTTAGGGGTTTATGACACAGAGTTACAGCATTGTTCCTCAGCAAGATTTTCGCGCTTCATCTCTCGTTTTTGCCGTGCGGCTCTGCTCTTTCAGACTAAACTCCAAGCACAAGGCTGATGGTCCAAAGGTGTCCGGGACCTCGCTGTCCACTGGTCCCCACAGCCTCACCACGTGGCACAACGGGGACCACACCCAGCGAAGCCGCAACGGCAAGGCCGGCAGACTCAGCCACGCTGATGGCGAGAAAGGGAGCGATGTATGTAATCTCATCTATTTTGCTCCCACTCCCCACCTACCCACTGCAATGGTATTCACCACAGTCTTCAAATCAGTTTGATCTCTCTCTTTTGTGTTTGGTTGAAAATTCCCAACGTTGATACTGAAAGGTTTTTTTGCTCTTTCATCAGCAATTCCAAGGATAGTTTTTTTTTAATCATTACTAATATTATTTATGATGTGTTAAAGGCAGCTCTGTCCTGTATAAACCGTGCTGCTCTTGCTGCTTTTATTTGTGGCTCTCTTTGACACCTCTGCCATCTTGTTTTTTTTGTTTGTTCTTGTTGTTTACCGGCAACAGAGGGAGGGAGCAAAGACAACCAAGGTTCTAGTGTCTCTGTTCTGCACACATCCTCAGAGTCACTGCATAGCATTAGTAAACCCGCACGTAGAGTGGAAATAGCAGCCACACACTTTCACACAAAGTCACACAATGTTTCCAAATGAATGAGCAAAACGACTGTTGTTTCATCTGAGCGGGTGCCTGCTGCAACATAACACACAAGAAATAATAATAACAGAAAACACTAAGCCAAGAATAGAAGAACAGGTATGACAACCTCAAACATTTGCTCCCACTGAAAGCTTCATGTGTCAGTGACTTAAAAAGATTATATTCAAGTTTGCTTAAATGCAGTTCAACATATAAACAAGGTGCAGTTCACCATACCAGGTATCAGCCATTTCTGCTGAGCTGTATAGAACGTTTAAAGTCCCTAAATAAGAACAAATCAAACAGGAAAGTGAAATGGAGTACACAACTGGATCTGAAGCCTCCTTCCTTTTAGATTTTAGATATAGATTTTTCCTTTTAGAAAAATCACACATTTCAATTTCATTTTGTTCTGTAATATGTAACAAAAGGCAACAGAGATGAATGTTCAGCAGCACATTGCATTTCTGTGTTGAGACGGCAATGTAGACCTGCCAGTCCTAAATGTCATTAGATATCATTAAAATCCCTAATGCATTACACAATGAAAAATAACAATACTGCAGTCACAGCTTCCATGACTTCCTGTTAGCTGACCTACGAATGCCACGTTAGCATTCTCCATAACACCATTCATGCTGTGAATGAATGAATGGATGAATGGATGAATGGAATGGGCCTTTTCTTTAGTTTTGTTCTCAAAAAATAAAACAACCAATTCACAATATGCACATAAAGCCTACGGTGTTATGGATTACTCATGAACTGTGCCTTGTTAGTATCTGATTATTTTTATTTAAAAGGCCTGACCTTCCCTTGGTCTAGTCGTCCATACTATAGCTTATTATTATGTATGTATAAGATAAAAATGAAATACATGACAGCAAAGGGATCACCTGTGAAACAAAAAACTAATACTAAAATGCAAACATCCTGTAGACACTCCCTCCAATGACTTGATGTCTCCTATTTTCTAATCCTTGCATGTGTCTACGAGCTGTCATCTGATCGCTCTCCCTCTTTCTCTCTCTCTCTCTCTCCCTCTCTCCTTTCTTTGTCATTCCTGTATCTTATTTTTCCTTATTGATTTACGTGGTATTTACCCATGAATAAATGCCCAAATCTTTCTGTCTCGTTTATATAAAAAGCACTCAAATGCTTTGGAACTGGACCAAGTAGGTTAAACTGGGTACGTGCACTGGTTTCTTTTTGTTAATACCGTTGTCTTTCTTCTCAAGCACATGCTCTGCTCAGTGATAGATCCTCTTCTCCTACAGGCAACAACAATCAAACAGCTCCTGCTAAAACACCAGGGGGGTTAAAACACAAGCTCCTTCCTACCGTTTTTACTTTACCATGTCGACATGCATGTTACCCCTATAGGTGGCGGTGTATCTTCTATCTCTGACGCTCTGTTTCTACTCTGTCTGTTAAGACCAGTGGAGAATGGCAAGGGATGTCAGAAGAATAATGTTCTCTGTTCAGACGGGATTCAGTAAAAAGAAGAGCATTTTAATTGGCTCTCTTTTTTTTAATCTGTGTAGTATTTAAGATGATGCTGCTACCCCCTGACTAGATTTAATCTCCTCCAAAGGCTTAGAAACTGTCCTCAAGCTGACATCCTTTCACAAGACGCTGGTTACAGTATGTGTGGTAAATCCTGGATCTAAGTGAAGTCTGATGTTATTGCAGCAGTTGTGTGGTTTAGCAGATATTCTGTGTAGCAGCTCTGGTTTTCTATCATTAATCACAGTGTGTGTACATGTTAGTTTTCCCTCAAGGCCTATTTGAGACTGTCTCACCCTCTGCAGGAGACACAGTCCTGGATGCTTCCCAGAGAAAAGCTTGAGGAGCAGATATGCACTGTTCTTAAGTGGAGGTGGTTAAGTTAAGTTAAGTTAAGCAGATGTGTATTTGCCTGAACAACATCGGAGGCACAACATCAGGACAAACTTGTCAGCAGGCAGAAATAGTAGAAAGAAAAAGCCCTTCTTCTTCTTTTCTAGTATTGGTTGCTTGTGGGGGTTTTTCAGTCACTGAAGTAAACACAAATAATCCAGCTCAGATCCTTTGCGGTGCAAACATTCCATTCAGAGCTCAACTCTGTGGGGGAAAAGCGAAGCAGCATCAAGAAAGATGGAATTAGTTTAAAAATATGTTGTAAGTACAAAAAACTGTTTAAAAATGATTTAAAAAATGCAGTGTTTGGTAAAGCCTTTTTATGGGAAGCATCCGAGACTGTCTCCCACTCAGTTGTTGAGACAGTCCCAACCAGGACAAGTCATCCTCTTGCTCATTAATTAAGGATGTATTCAAACACTTGAGACATAAGTACACGGACTCTCTTGAAAATAACGAGGACAACTCACACTTTTATGAACACAAATGTTATTTCAAAGGGACCCAATCCATTTTGAATGCAAGTGCCCTCCCTTCTCTTTGAGAGTTTAAACAGCAGATCTGACAGAGCTCCTCAAAATGATGTTTTTTTCTGAAGTGTTGTTGTATAAGGTACTGACACATAGTTATTGCTGTGTGAATGAATGATCCTGTGCTATAAACCAGTCCGAGACAAGGACATTTGATCCCAGTAAAAAAAGGAGACAACAATAGATTTTATGCACCACTTAATATTATCATTAGACAGCGTTTTTTCCAAATGAACACTAAGGTTTAAAAACTGCAAACTGTTTCACACCAAAGCCCAGAGACAAAAATCGGGATTTGCACCTCACATCTACTCTGCTGGTAAACTTATGAAATCATAAACTGAAAGTCGCAAAATAACACATTTGAAGTTACTGGTGGTGGCAGCGGTGAATTTCCTTTGTGTCGTGGGGTAAAATATCTGAACTTCTCTGTGGACTTTGGTGTGGAGAGTGTTACAAAGTACCATAACCTTCACTTTCCAGTCAGGAAATGCTGTCTAATTGCAAGATAAATTAGTTAAGAAATTCTAGAGCAGCTAGATTTTTTGTTAAGTGCCCAAAATCTGTTTTTGGGAGTATCCTTGCTGGCAGCCATGAGTCAGTCGGTGCGTTTACATGCGTGTCCTGTTTTAGTTGGACTAAGATAATAATTTGATTTTCCTTAATGTCATGTAAACACGGTAGTCTGACTAAAATCGAGTTAGTCTTAGTGGGACTAACATACCTGGATAATGCGGTTCATAGTCTGATTAAGCTTAGTCGGACTGGAGACAGACTTCAACCAACATTTCAGGCCAGAATTCATCCGGCGGCTACGTCTTTCTTCAAAAAACACAAGAGTCATGCTCGATCTAACTTGGATCAGGATTAACACGATGTTTCTGTGACATAAATGTCAACTGGAAAGTGTTGAAACAGGAAATCAGACTCTGCAAGTCGTCCAATTGCCTGTCTTAGTCGGACTAAGGCCTTAGCTCAGTTAAACTGTGCACGTAAACGTACTGACTCACAGTGAGCTTTCATCTTCTCCTTTCCTTCTACTGGTTTTCAATTCTGGGGGCCAGAATGTGGTGCTCAGTGCAGCTCAGTCCTTGCCGACTATGTGTCAGTACCTCATATAACCACACCTCCCCCCCCTCCTCCACCACAACTCTGTTTATCCTGATGAGTAAGACAAACATTGCTTTGAAGGAAGTTGGGCTGACATCCAAAAAAAAAATCATACAGAATGCAGAATTGCTGCTGCTGAAGAAGATCCAGGCCAAAATGAGACTGGGTCCCTTTCAAATGACATTACTCTCTCAGTCGTCCATTGTAGCAGTCACTGTCCCCACCCCCCTGACACTCTTCTACCCTTGTCTCCTCCTCTCCTCCCTGGTCATCTGTGTCCTGTGTGACTCGCGTCTCTCACTTCTTGTTGTCCTGACATTTTTCTTTCATATCTGCCAGCTCTGCATGCTCCACCAACACCCACCTCCTCCTCCTCCTCCTCCTCCTTTCAGCTCGACATGGATGTCCACAAATATGACAATTATCTCGACTCGCTTACCCACCCTCCATCCCCACCCTGTTTTGACACAAATATGGCTGCATTTGTTCAAGCGAAAAAGACAAATCAAATCATGTAGCTTTTAGATTCATCCTTTGTTTCTGATTTCACGTTGATTTCATTTTTTTTTTTCAATTCCATGTGGATTTTTGTTTCTTTATGCTTTTCGGTTTGTTTAGTTCTCCTTAGTCTCTGGACTAAAATAAGTAGCTTTGATACTAAAAGAGGTCATTGTCTTTTTCCCATTTCGCTGCGGAGAACATTCCTTTCTCCTTTTTTTTTCCTTTTTTCTTTCTTTCCTTGTTTCTGTTGATATTGCATACGTGTCACTGATTGAAATGGAAGGTAGGTAATGCTTTGCCTACGCACGTGATCTTTATGCAGATGAGAATGTGACAAGCACCCTAGCCTGAGTGACGTCAATGTTTCTCTCTCTCTCTCTCTTTCGCTATCATTCTATCTTTTCTCTTTATGTTATTTACCAATGGTCTCTAACCAAATTAATTTCACTTCATCAGTTATGATTTCACTCTTTAAAGATTGGATTACATAGAGCTCTGGTTTTTCTCTTTCCTCCTTAACTTCATTCTGAAGTCCAATATCCCGCTCTATCTTCCAGGTCCACTTTTTTGCTTTCTTTCTGTTTTTTGGTATAATGCATTTCTGTTTGTCCAGCATCTCTCTGTCTGTTGGTGAATTAGTACATCCTTCATATGATTTTGACCATATTGATTTCCACGACTGTTTCTAACAAAATGTCATAAGCACCAGTGGTTGTGTGTGTCTTATTATATCAGCACACAGGCGTCTTCACTAGAGCAGAGGGGGGCTCCTCTCTGCCAGGATCAGTAGGTGTTTTATTTGCTGTACCTTCGGTCAAAAACCAGTCCAAGTAGCACATGATAATTGACGTGGAAGTGCCAGCTAAATATATGCTGTCATTTAAAACACAATGTTTCCTCATGACCTGCTCGGAATGAGCAGCATATAACTGTGGCTCATTTTTCGGTATCTAAACTTATTCACTTCAACAAAGTTCTATATGTTAAATGCTTCAAACTGTACATAGTTTAAATACTATGGCTGGCATTACTCTGTGTTTCCTTACTGTCAACAAATCTCTTGCAAAGACCAAAGCCAATCAATCTTATTCGTCTGACAATACTTTGGTTAGTTTCAGTTACAAAAGCTGGGGCTGAACCATTCAGGTAAAATGTCTCATCTTAATTGGATTTGTGGGGCAGCCCATAACCAAGCAGGTAAGAGAACTTGGCTTGTGACCAAAAGGTTGCCGGTTTGAGTCCCAGGGGGGACACATCCAGTGTTCTCATTGTGGCTTGGGCCTAAGCCCGGATAAATGGGAGGGTCGTGTCAGGAAGGGCACCTTCAGTTCATTACATTACATGTCATTTAGCAGACGCTTTTTATCCAAAGCGACTTACAATGGAATTGATTACAGTCAGCGAGGGGTGGAATCGAACTTGCGACCATTGCGACCATGATGTTTTTCGCACATAGGGTACCGGTCTTAACCACTGAGCCACTCCACCCCAATATTTACTGTCGTAGATTGTAAACAACGATGGAGAGTTAGCAAATGAGATGCCACCTGAATACTAACTACAATATTCAGTCTTTGAATTGTTTCTAACATTTACAAGTTGCATTTTCTTAAATTGGCACAGAACAATCAAAGATAGAAGGATTCAATTATTGTTCACTAATTGCATTTTGTATTTTAAATATGGAACGTATTCATTGTTCAGCCCTAGTTACAGCTGTGTTGTACAATACATTACTTTCATTACTTTTGCAGAGATTTGAAGATAAACCACACATTGGTTTAAACTAAATAGAATAAAATGATAATTATAATAATAATAATAATAATAATAATAACAATCATTATTATTATTGTTATTAATAATAAAATTACTCAAGATGAAAGTTATCCAGAGGGTAATATCAACATATCTACTAAATTTAATTTGCCATTTAAAAACCTACATGGAAATCCGAGGTGGATGAGATATTTCACAGTCTCAGGCAAAGTTATCTCTCGATGTTGTATTAGTATAGTGAATAATAGTAAACTGAACACACATTTGGTTCTCTAGTATTAATAGAACAAGGACAAACCTTATGTTGCCACAAATTAAAAGAGTATGCGTTCATCGTAATGGAGGAACCCGGCACTCGGGGCACAATGGTGTGTGTTTTAAACAACACAACTATGAACTATATCAAATAAATATAACATATTTGTTGAAGGACATTTTACTCGGGCAAAGGAACGACGACAACAACAATATGAAAACACAGACAGAAAAGAGCATACAGAGGACACACAACACACAGAAAACGTGGGATTGTTAGTTATAGCTAGTCTTTCTTTGGATTTATTGACAGTGCATGAATACAGAATACTGCCAGCCTTTTTCCTCTCAGTACAAATGTTATTTAAAAACAAGTTTCAATTCAACCAAGTTTAGTAATAAAACTAAAATAAACCATATTGTTATTGTTTAATCAGTTCAGTACTTTTTAAGGTTCTTGCGTGAGTCAACCTCTCCCCAAAATAACACCCCGCGGTTGCCAGAAAATGTGGCTGAAAACCGAGAGTCAGTCTCCGTAACAAACCAAGTCCGAGGAACTACATTAGTGGGGAACTCCAGTGTCTTGTATGAAGGAGGCCGTGAGCAGGTAAAAGCTCAGGTCATCGTCCTGTAAACGTGTTCTACCTGTTGTAGATTCTATGGAGAGAGAAAAAGGGGAAACGGAATAAACCTTTAACTCTCGCAGGCCAGTTGCTCTCTGATGTTCAGGACCATGAGCGCGCGTGGAGGATTGACTCTCTGTGTGAGGGACTCCCCTGCACATTGTGGTTTTCCTCTTTGCTTTTGAGTTCTTTTCCATTGATGTCCATGCATTGTTTCATGAGTCACTGGCAGGGAAGGGTTTTGTGTCTTTTTCTCTTGCATTTTGTGAATCTAATGATGCACTTATGTTGCCCCACTTTTCCCTTTTCTTCATACCTTACCTACTAAAGGAGGGAATACCACTTTATTGGTAAGTGGATGTTAACCAGAAGGGAGTAAATCAAGAGTAACCATTTAAAAAAAACAAAAAAAAAACAAAGAAAATGGGTCGCTGTTCACATCTCAGCAAATGTCTTCAGGAAAAAAATCCAGACAGAGAAATTTGAGTAGCAGAAGATTTATTTGATTCGATTGATTCAATAATTGTGATCTTTATTTTGTTCCTTCCATTTCTGTGATGTTCTGTCAAGTTGTCTTCTCTTTCTGTTCTTTTTTCTTTTCTTTTTTCTTTTAAATCATTACTAAAATAACTGAAGAAGTCCTCTTTTTCTTCTCTACACAATCTGTAGCTCTGTACTCTCTGCCTCTGCTCTTTAACTTATTTGGGTCACAGTTTTTCTTTTCTTTTTCTCCCTCTCTTCCTTCTCCTCTTAGTTTTTTTTGTTTGTTTGTTTTTGCGATTATGTTTTCTTCAACTCATTATGGTTTTGCATGCCAAGTATTGCATGCGCTGCACCATAGAGGACTATCTATAAGCCATATGGAGAAAACCTAGCTCTTTTTCTTTTAGATGTTTACCTTCTTTTGGCAAGTACACCGTAGCTATCAGTCACCAACCTGAAAACTCTCTAATGCTCCTTTTGTCCTTTTTCTTTTTTCTTTTTTTCCCCCCTTTGTTGGTCATCATTTCTCTACAGAAGCTCCATCTGTTGACTGCTGCCTCTGCAAGCATCCAGTCCAGTACTCTGCTGAGAGAGCACAAGCTCCACAGCGCCCCCAGCAGGAGCCAAACGGGACCAACGTGTGCAGCAGGAGAGGCTGGGAGTGTGGACAGCAGGAATGCAGCTGTAGGGAGCTCCGTTTCCCAGACGACAGGGAGGAGAGGGAGCCAGAGAGGCCAGAACAAGAGCTCCCACTCCCCGGCTCACAGCAGTGACTCAGCCCACTCCCTGCACAACCACACTCACAGAGGGAGGAACTCCCGTCACCAGAAAAAGTGAGCTTTCATGAAACTTATCATAGCTGGGTAAGTCGACTTCAGCCGAGCTGCTTGAGATAATTACTCTGCGTTTTCTGTCACTTACATCAGGACGAAAGGAGGCCACTCCTCCAAGCGTCACCACCGCACCAGCCGTGGTCAGGCGCACCATCGGAGCCCGTCGGCATCTCCAGGGCGACACTCGCACACATCAGCCCGGAAAAAAGAGGAGTCTCGGAGCAAAGCCAACCTCCGACAACGCAGCAGCTCCTGGAGCAGCGGCCGCTCGTCCTCACACTCGGCATCCAGAGACAGAGGCCCAAGCAAGGCCAAGTCCCCTCACAATCGACAAAACAACTCCAGGTGAAACATCGCCCTCCTCCTCTTCCTCTCCTGTAACACCATCTGTCATGTCCTCCTTCACAGCATCCATGGTCTTCCTCCTCCTGCGTCTTCAACATGCCTTGTCCAATATAATCAAATGTCCCTACTCGGCACGTGACCGAACCATCTCAACCATGACTCTCCTTACTTTACACCCAAACTGTTTAACCTGAGCTGTCCCTCCAATATTCCATCCATCCATCTTCTACCACTTTATCCTCCACATGAGGGTAACGGGTGGGGCTGTGTCATTTTGACTGACATTTTGCCAGTCTATCCACAGGGCCACAACCACTACACCAAACAACCACTACACCAACCATGTGGCCTGTCCCTCCTATATCCCGGTCACCCCCCAGTGAAAATCTAAGCATCTTGTCTGTGCCAGTGTCTCTCCAAGCCTTACATAGCAGGCCTCACTACCTTCCTATAGACCTTCACTTTCACTTATGCTGCTATCCTTCTGTCACACGTCAGCCGTGACACTTCACCCACTCTTCACCTCTCTTATGCACAGAAACATCACTCTGTCTCTCTCACTCACTCACTGCTTTTTTGTTCTCTTTGTCCTGATGCACATGCTTGTTGTGCAGAGAGAGGGACAGTCCCAACCGCTCCGACACCGACAGCCGGGCTCGCCGCCGCTCGCGCAGCTACTCGCCCATTCGCAAAAGGAGAAGAGACTCGCCCAGCTTCATGGAAGCTCGCAGGATCACCAGGTAATATTATGTTGAATATAATCTGAATATAATGCCTTTTAATGTTTAACAAAGCTTGCGTCTTCCCTCCTCCTCCACAGATGAGTCGACGCTTAAATACTGTGTTTGATTGTTGTGCTTGACATGTTTGTGTTTAGTAGATAAAAAAGTTTTCCTTGTCAGCTGTACTTTCTCATACGTGTGTGAACAGACATGGGTGAAACACGTCTGCCTTGTCATCTTTCACTTCAGTCTTAAAGGTCCTGACGCCAGGACAACGGGATGCTGCCGAACTGAGCTGCCGCAGGCTCGTTACCGTGGTAACAGTTGCTGCGCAGCAGGACCCCTGTAGTCTTGACTCCTGAAACGTGGCTGAACAGCGAAAGGTTCCCTTGAGTAAACCTGTCCTCCTCTCTCTCGCTCTCTCTCTACTCCTTCATCTCTTCCCTGATATTTACACCTGTCCTAACGCTGCATCCCTCTGTGATTATGCACTAACCAGGTAACACAGGGATACGGAGATGAAAGTGCTATCAAGGTGTATTAAAGCTGATCCACACTTACTGCAGAAGCTGCAGGGACCAGGTGGAAACACATCAGCTAAACCTTGATGGCACTTGGCTCTCCTCACACTGCTGATTTCTTTCTGGGTGTCGTTGGCCTCCACTGAGAAGAAGAGGTTCTTTCTGCAGCTAACCGCTTATTTACCTTTCAGGAAGCACTTGTTGAGTGGCAGTCTGAGCTAAAGCTTAAACTAACAATATACTTTTCTGTGCTCTGTGTGTGTGCGTCTGCTTGTATGTGTGTGCACAGTTGTGTAACCCATGGGGAGTGAGGAACATTTTGGCTGGTCCTCACATCTTTAAAGGGCTTTTCGGGGTTTAAGACGGAGTTTTAGGGTTAGGGTCACATTTGGGTTTAATTCAGGATCAGACATTTAGTTGTGATGGTCAAGGTTACGGTAAGGGGCTAGACAATAAAAGAAATAAAAGAAAAAGAAAATTAAAAAAGAGATAGATCCAAATAAAACAATAAAGCACAACAAAAAAAACATGTTTTAACTTTAAAATAAACTAAAAATACAAATAAATAGACTTCATATGAACCCAAAAGGCTTATGTGTGAAATACATTTACAAAGACAAAGTTAGTTTTTGTTGGTTTTGTAAACAGTTTCAGTTAGTTATTGTTTTATTTTTATTTCAGTTAACGGAAATTTTTCAATTTTAGTTTTTAGTTGTTTTATTCGTTTTTGTTTACTATAATAACCTTGAGCCTAACCACAATTCCTCTGGTTATGTGTGTGTGTCACTACCTTTCAGATCCTGTACTGATCTCTCACCTCAGTAACCGTCTCTGCACTGAGCAAACAAATGTAGTCTTAATGCATCACGTGATTGACATTAACTATCATTTAACATAAGTTTCAGATCACACTGACACTAACTCCTCAAACTTGTCGCCTTGGTCTGACGTAAACGTTGACAGTGTGTCCCCTCCCTCTTTTATCCCCCAGTGCTCGAAAGCGGCCGATCCCGTACTACCGGCCCAGTCCTTCCTCGTCCAGCTCCGACAGCAGCCCGTCGCGGTCCAGCCGCAGCCGCAGCTACAGCAGCTACAGCCGCAGCCGGAGCCGCAGTCACAACCGCAGCCAGAGCAGGAGCCGCAGCTGGAGTCGCAGCCGCAGCCGGAGCTGGAGCCGCAGCAGGAGCCACTCCCGCAGTCACCACAGTTACTACAGCCGCAGCAGCTACGACAGCCCCGGCTTCTGAACACTCTGCAAGGAGGGAAAACAAAAGCAAACAGATAAGCAGCTCGAGTTTAACTGACTTTACTCCACACCAGTTACTCTATACCTTTCACAAGCTCTCGACAGTGTCTGCTCAGTCCGAGACTCCCGAGTCCTTGACCTGCGACTATTATCCCTCTCTTACACAGAGCCGTGGATCAAAGAGGAGAAGCTTATTTAACAGAGCACATTACTATAAATTAGGTGTCACTGTTCATATTATCGGTTATCATACATTGATTTGGTGGAGCCCAAAGAACAAATATTGCTGTATGTTAGCACGTCCTTTCTCTTCTGCCACAAAACAACCAAAATGAAACTTCATTCTTTATCAATATACAGTATATATACATCTATATCCTAAAACTAGGAGCTGAGTAGAAGACATAAAGATGGCTTACTGTACTCTCCCCATCATGTACTCATCTCCCCCAAAGACTTTCATTTCACCGAAGCACACAGATCAACAGAACAAAAAGAAAAGAACAAAAGAAAAGACAGCGAATGAATTGGAAGCAACGAAAAAAAAGCAAAAGAAAAAAGGGGTCTTTTTTATGATGAAAATTGTACTGTATAGGTTTGTCTGTATAGATATAAGTTCCGGCTTTGTAAACTATGCACTGTATATTCCATATAGTTTTGAGGAGGTTTTGTTTCGCATGATGCATCAGCAGAGTCTTGCTGCTCGTAGGAGAGAAACTCTGGAAATGAAGGTGTGTGCGCTCACAGTCCTGCAAACGAAAAACTTGTATTATGTACTTTTACCCCTATTTCCCTATTTAAATTATTATGTTTATTCTGATAATCCTGTGTGTGTGTGCGTGAGTGTATGTGCGTGCACACACGTGTGTGAGTGTGTGTGTGTGTATGTAGCCTGTAGGTCAGGCTTCTGTACGGTACTGTACAGGAAAACTGTCTGCAAAAATTCTCCATGCACTCATGTTGAATTGACCACGGCTATTTATGAATCTATTGTATTTATTTGTTTTATTTATCGGGCTATTTATGAATTATTTAATGTATTTCTTATTTTTTGTTGTAAAGCAGCGGGGATGTGCTTTGAGGATGAGATTGCTGCAGGTGTTTTACCATGTTTCACACAGACACAGTCTGTCTCTCATTCACTTTAGCAAACAGCAGCAGCAGCAGCGGCAGCAGCAGCAGCATCGTCTAGATTTGCTGCATCATGTTTACTCTGATTTTTAGCCAGTGGAACTTGAGTCTCCATCTGCCGTCACTCCCACCACCACCACTACCACTATGGCACCCATGACCTACTGTAGTGTTTTATTTTAAAGCAAGCCACGTCCTCTAATTAGAAGCGAGATGTCAGTCTGAAGTAGAACTAAAATATCTCACATCATGTGTGGAGAGGATGGTCCATGATTCCTCCATACTGTATGTTTCACCACCACTACACACTCTAACCCCTTTTAAAAATGGGTCACACTGTGTTTCCCTTGGTTACCAGCTTGAAAAATGAGGATATATGTATATATATATATGTATATATATATGTATATATATATATATATATATATATATATATATATATATAACCATGTTGTGACCAAATGTTTAGGGAAGTTAAAGTCCCCAGGACTTTTTTTTCAAGGAACTAAAAGGTTTCTGTTTTCTTTTGTGTTGCTACCTGCGTCCAAAGACCAGATTAAGCAAATAACCTGATGATGTGAGCGACAAATGCCCACAAGAAAATGGTTTGATTAATACAAAACTGCGTCATAGCAACACTACAACGATAGAAAACATGGAGACTTAAATCATGCTGCTGCTAACCCTGCTGCAGGAGAAAAAAAAAAAAAAAGCATTTGTAACAAAGTGAAACATGAAATGCTGAACTTTAATCGTAATTAACATTTTACTCGCCAGTGCTGGAGCATAATCAGGCATTTCCTTTCTAATGCTGCAAGCTCCACTCAAAATGTTCCAGAACTTTCAGAAAGTTGGGACTTTTTGGGGATGAAGATATTTTCCCAGAAACTGAATGTTGACACTGGTCCCTATTGTCAGATGTACTGTGTTCCTGCTAAAGGTGGTTAAATATGGGGTAAAAAAATGCTGCTTCCGTAACAGCGACTCTATAGCGCCTCCTCACTGTCTCTAGCTTCAGTGGTACTTTAAACAAACTGGCAAAACAATCAGGGATCACCCTCAGTCTTCCTTAACATTCGCCCAGTCTCACGCAGTGTTTTATTCCCAGTGTGATTCCCTACAAGTGTAATACTCTGCAAACCTGTTCATTTATTCCGGGTATAACATTAGACCTTTGGTTCTACACGTCTTTCTTTGTAATGTTCAAGTTACTCGACCTGACAATAAACACAAACACATGGGGAAACAAAAGTTCTTCTGCGCTCGTTCCTTTTGTGGGGAAAGTCAGTTTAGTAGTCGTCGTAGTTTATTCAAACATATCATATATTTCATATAGATATGTTTTATTTATATTTCTGAATTGCGCTGGCAAATAATTAAATCTTAATCTGTTTAATTATAACCTTTCTGTGGACAATTTCTAGTCCATTGTGTTTTGTTTTAAACAAGATGAGTGTGTGTGTGTGTGTGAGAGTGTGCGAGAGCGCTCTAGTGGCCATTTTGAGCACTTTATGGCCACTTTCCACTGCCTGAGGGAATTACCCACAGTTCATAGGGTGCAGGTAACAATCTAATCAGAGACTGGGGTTGGTGGCAGACATCGGCGCCTCACGTTTCGTATGATTCAAAAAATAGACCTCCTCAAGAGCAAGCACAGCCTTATTAAATCAGACCACCAATACATCCATCATTTTGTAAGAGTTTCAGAGAAGCATCTCGTTTCATCCGCGAGCAGGTGAATCCTCTTTTAGCCTCCATAAACCAAACCTGGTGCAAGGACTGTATGTTGTTTGAAATCACAACGTCATTGGGGGTAGAAGAGGAAACCTCGAAAAGTAGCTGTGGACATTCCCACATATGGTGGAACAGAGACCCCTTCTGGTGCCTACATTTCATGTCAGGATGGAATGATATCAAGTCTTCTTAACTACTTAGTTAACTGTTTGAGTTAAAGAACAAGCCTCCGATTCTACCTCCTGTGTCTTATTCACCTTTAGAATAGTTATCTACAGACAAATGATACTAGTCCCTCGTCGTCTGAGGGTTTTATATCACTATTTTCTTAGTTCTTTGAATGACAATGATTAGTTTCTTCTCATTATAAAGATCAGTCACCTTGACTACACCAGACCACATTCTTAAATGTTCTTAAACATCCTGAAAAAGTCCATCCATCTATATTCTTCATCCAACGACGGCATTATATTCCCCTGAAAATGAAAGCAGTGCCTACTTCATCTAATCTAATTAAGAGCCGCATTCCCTGGTTTCACTATTAATGTCATTATTGCAAAAAAGAAAGCACTTTTCATTTGAAATTCTGTGAAATATCATCATGAATATCAAAGTCTTAGGCCCCAAGATGACGGTGGAGAACACATCTGTGAAGTGTCTGTGTCACTTCCTGTCGTTTCTCTTAATGAGTTTCACCTGTGGTCAATTAACCCCGCCCACCTGCGTATTTTCCTCCTCTGTTGTTCTCAGTGTCTCTGTGAATATGTTTGAATGATCTCCAGCATCTACTTGAGTCTCTCACTTGGCCTTTCTCTGATGGATGATGCATTAAACTTCAGGTAGAACTACTTTAAACTCACTTTATTCAAAAATGTGCGGCGTCTTGATAAACAAATATCTGGAGGAGTTTCCTCATTGTAATGTATTATTTCTGTCGTAATCTACACCGGGAATATCTTTTGGAGTTATATTTCTCCCTACATGGGACTAGTTTATTGTTATGTGTTTGTCACTGATCGCTTTTATAATCTACCCGTGATGCAGAGTCGCACAGTAGCGGCTGCAAACAGAGGAGCTGCTCACTCTGCTGCTGCCTTATATGGTAAACCTGTGTCTCCTGTGTAAATCTCAACACAGTGCAATGTTTTCAACACGTAAGTCACAAAACAACCACATGGGAAGTCAGTGATTATTGAAGTTATAGCTGAAAATTGCAGATCTTCTCGATAGATACTTCAGTGCAGGGAGTTTTCAAATGGAAAAAGGAACAATCTGAATTTATCACCTGAACATCTAAGTCACATGTAGACCAATGAGTGGTTACAGGGTCACTCTTAAATACTGGGGAATCGTTGTCATGCCTTCAGTGTTTTGGTTTTTAAATAACTTTTATGATGTTGTGTTACTTTTGCATTCATGGCCCAAGTTGTCATTCACCAGTTGAACTAATATGTGGCTGATGATAAATCTGTCACGTCATAGCCTATATTGGACCCCGTGCAGGGCCATGTCAGAAATAGCATGTTCAGTCTGAGGCTGCATGTGCTTGGAAGACTTTTCAACAGCCTCTCAGATTGTTCTGGCAGTTTCTGATGTCCAGAGCGTGTGTGTGTGTGTGTGTGTGTGTGTGTGAGAGTGAGAGAGAGGGCAGGTTTAACAGTACAGCTGTTACAGAGGGAGGGAGGGCCTTCCTGTTAGATTCCATTCATGTGCTTCGCCTGCCACAAATAGACATTCGAGTAGCTTCTATAATGGTGTTGGGAGGGGGGGCTGAGAGATGTGAGGGCCCCGAGTCAGAGGGGAGGACTCTCAACTCTGATGACAGGGTGGTGGCTTCTGTGTGTGTATAAAAGCCCAGCTGAGAGGCAGACGCCACACTGGAGAAACATTTTCAAACAGGCCAAAGTCAGCAGCTCTTTATCACAGCAACAACAACAAGCCCTAAACACAGCAGCCATGGCCGAGAGACGGATTCCGTTCACGATGCTCCGCACCCCGAGCTGGGACCCTTTCCGTGACTGGCACCACAGCCGCATATTTGACCAGGCCTTCGGCATGCCGGCCGCGCCGGAGGACATCGCCGCATTCCAGGGCACCCACTGGCCGGGGTACATGCGGCCCCCCATCCTGGCCCCAGACATGGGCGTCATGATGCCCCACAGCCCCATGATGTATCCTGGTGCCTTGATGGCCCATCAGGCACGTGCCCTTTCCCGCCAGGTGAGCAGCGGCGTGTCGGAGGTCAAGCAGACCCAAGACAGCTGGAAGGTGTCGCTGGATGTCAATCAGTTCTCCCCTGAGGAGCTGGTGGTGAAGACCAAGGATGGTGTGGTGGAGATCACTGGTGAGTACAGGTGTTCTTCCCACTCTCTCCTCCGCCAGTGTCCTGAAAGAGCACGAGTGAAATTACCATAATAACCACATGTTAGCTTTGTCGTGCAACTTGTCAGATTTCAGAAACGGTTGCAATTTCCCGTCGTGTAATTACAGTAATGCAAATTGCACTTGTGGAAACGTGTTAAATTAATATAACGGAGCATAAAATAAAATGCATCTTGTTAGTCCAGAAAGTGTATTGGTCTGAATTTCACCGCGTTTTTGTCACCGCTTTCTTCTTCTTGTGTTGTTTCCATGTTTAAGCTGGTAGATGGGAGCTGTGGCACATGCTCAGAGCGCCCACCCCTCCCACACAGAATGGGATGCTAACTTCATGCTATTGTGTGCAGCCACTATTTCACCGATTTGAAGTAACGTTTTGAGTTTATGATTATGTTGTTCCACCCACCAATAACACAACTAGTGGCACATCACAATTCTGGAATCAGAATTTGAAGACAGATGCTAACGTTAGAAGACAAAGTGTTTTGAATTTGGACTGCAGTGCCCACTTTATATGTTATTATGATATAAAATTAAATGAAATATCCGAGGTGATGACGGTAATAACATAGGGCACTTAGGTGTACTGTGTTTTGACCAAGTCAAAGATACACGGCAGATGCATCGCTGCAGAGTTGCACAACATCCTTTTTGATGTGGGATCCAGTTCATCGGAGGGCGGGAGGCGTTTGGATGCATGCCTAGAGTCTGTGCAAAACAATTCAATGTGTGGGAGTCGACTCTTACAGCAGCTCACAGTAAAAAAAAAAAATTCTCAACGTGAAATGTATTTGGTTTTTTTTTTGTTATTTTATTGTCGTTGCTTGTGAAGCAAAGCAAAAGCTGCAAACATGGAGGTGTGGAATAGATGGTGTAATGACTCAGCTCTCTGAAACCTCAAGCTCTTTTCTCTCCGAGTCACTTTGGGCCTCTGTGCCCTCACTCTCCCCGTGTGTCTTGCTGCTTTAAAAGGATTGCTGGATCACGTCCAGGCGCAGGGTTCAGGGACACACTGTCTATCACTGACTGTCTCACCGGTGAGAGGCCGGACACGCAGGGGACAACAAAGACAAACAAAGCCTGCGATTCAGTCCGAGTGGAATTTGTCAGCTCATGTCTTTTCTGTGCCGGCGGTAACGGGTTATGATGTTCGCTCTTTATGTAAGACTGTAAGACATGACCAGATGAGTTAATGAGCACAATTCAAATGCACGGTACCTAATTTATGCCACTGTGGGTCTAAACAATAGCAACGCTTGATTTCAGGAATCAGTGTATAGGATCATGGGATGCACTGTTGTGTTGTTGTGATGCCAGAGCTCCAAAAGTGCAGCAAGTGGCAATAAAGTATCGTGATCCAGTAATGACAAAAGACAACTTCTTCACTCTGATGTTTCATAGCAAGTTTGCCCCAGGAGAGACCGGTAAAGACAACAATGCAATTAAATAGTAATTTAAATGGATCTTTATGGGTTTAAAGTAAATATATAACATTGGTGTTGTGATTTTTAGATATTGCAATGCAGAGATGTTGCATATTGTATCTTTAATTATCTTTTCTGCTAATTTTTTTTTATTTTTTTTTTTATTCTGGAATTTGCACCATTTCACTCATCCACTGAGCTGGGTGCTGTGGTTGCATGACTCCACATATGCACAGTGGAGTCAACTATTATTTTTGGTCAATAGTACAAGAATATCACATAAGAAAATGACACACAGGACTGAGACTTCTATACTTTGCACTGCATGACAGCTGCCGTCTGGGGGTTCCCACATTCCAGGATCAATTCCCTCAAGGACTGAATGTGCCAACACAGCTTAAGATGGGAGGGCAATTGAAAAGGGAATTGTAAGCGCTGCTTCGCCCGTGGCGTCCACTTTTATTGATTTGCAGCACGCCCTGCATCTGGCCAAGTGATTGTCCTTGGGATCTTTCATTTGGTGACTCAGAGATCTTGGAATTTGCATTTCCCAGGCATCACGTCATTTGCTCTCTGTTGCTTAGCGTTACTTGCTCATTGTCCTGCATGGAATCAATGTAAAGTGTTCACAACACCGCTAGTAACTAGGACTCAACGGTTGTTTTACGTAAGTCTCCATGCGTGAAGCAATAGGTGGCGTCATAACAAACAAGGCCGTGGGAGACATTTACCTAAATATCAACTTAACTTCTTTCTTGCACAAAATTCAAGCACTTTAGATGACCCATGTCTTTTTAGGGTTTTCAAAAACTTTCCAGGGCCTGGAAATTTTCTTTTCCAATTCACAAACTTTCAAGGAACTGTGGGAACCCTGGCCATGATATGCACGTGCATGTGAGGGATGACATACAGCACAGTTGCCACTACAACATAAGGACGTCTTACAGTTACTTTTCTAAGAAGGTAACGCTTGAAGGGTACAAGTTACATTTCATTTGCAATACAGTTTTAATCTCATGTCTATTCCGACACCAATGACCCGTCGTGTTGAAAACTGAAAATGTGCCGGACTCTCACTGACAATGGCTGTGTAATTTTGTGGCCGTCCTGTGGGAAGAAACTTTATCAACACGTTGTCATAACAAATGTATTTCTGTAGAGCTGGACGCACGGCGATTTTTCCAGCATTACAGTCGAGCAATCTGAGCCCTTGAGAGACTGATGGGACGGGATTAAGACTGCCGGGATCTTTGGTGGCCGTGCAAGATAAAAATACCACCACAAAAGAGGCCTCTACCCCCGTCACCAGCCTCTGAGCTAACATTAAAACGGCTCCTGTCTCTGGCTAAATATAAGGTGGTGATTGTACTGGACTGTTTATTGGGGCAAATCTATGTGAAGAATGAGACTCGAGGAAAGCGTCCTTAGCTTCATAAACCTTTCAGCATAATAATGTTCTGATGAACCGAGCGATCTGAGAGAGAACAACACCTCTGCACCTTCTAAATCTGCAGGGTCAGAGAGTGTGGGGACTCGAGTGTGGCTGTGCAAGTGTTTGTCACCAAAAATGTGCAGGGCTGTATAATTAATTGCATTAATTATAGTTGTGTTACTGTATTTACACCACACCAGTGTCACTCTTGTTTTTTTATATCCTTAGAGGGCAGTAATCGCAAAAGTGTCCTGGTATTAATTAGCATTTTTTTAGTAGGGTTATTTTTGAATTAAACAAGAAAACCAGAAGAATGACTGATTATGTTTTACTATTCTTATTTTTTTTAAAACAATTAAGCAATAAAGTCACGACTGCTCATTATTATCGTAGTTAGTGTAAGAGTTGTAAAAGTATTGATTAGAGTGTAAATACATTTGCTCAACACCATTTATTTATTTTCCCAGTGGCATATTGTTTATGCATCTTACAAACAGAAAGTATTTCTTCTTACATTATAACACTTTATTTAGAGCTTTTTAAAGTGAGCTCATACTTCAGATAAAGTAAACAGTGTTGCTTGTGTCCTCAGGCAAGCACGAGGAGAGGAAAGACGAGCATGGCTTTGTGTCCAGAAGCTTCACCAGGAAATACACGTAAGTTATTCCATCTAAAAAAACCAATAAATAATTATGACTTTTTATTGCAATCATATTCTCTGCTGTTCAACTCGCTCACAAACAGATTTTCCTAATAAAAATGGGTTTGCTGCTGTGGCTGTTTGGTGGACTCTCTCAGGCCTCATTCCCCTATCATGGCTTTGCTGCTTTGGTGTTTGATCGGCCTGGTCTGCAGAAGGATGAATTTCATGCTCTGAAAAGCAGCAGCAGCCTCCTCTTCTTCCTCTTCTTCCTCCTCTTCCTCTGTCTGAGTTTGTAGCTTCAGTGCTCTGCTGCCATCCAGGGGCCACAACACGCATCATTCACCAGAGGCCTTACACTGTGCATTTTCCAACATTTCCTCTGTGTCCTAACTGTGCGTCCTCCTCTTTCTTCCAGCCTCCCGTCCTCCGCTAACGTCGAGCAGGTGGTCTCCTCTCTGTCTCCCGAGGGCGTGCTCACTGTCGAGGCTCCTTTGATCAAACCAGCCATCGAGTCGTCAGAGATTACGATACCCGTCACTGTGGACAACAAAGGTGGTGTGGTGAAGAAGTAGGAGGAAAGAGCGGGGTGGAGATGAAAGAACGAGGGATTACCCTGGCCTCCCCCTCTGTCTGAGGTGATGAGTTAAACCCAGCACTGTGTAAACACGTCTTTGCACACTTGAGCTTTGCCTCCTTTCTCTCCACCACACCTTCCTCACATCACCTCCATGCTGCCTTCACAAACTAAAGACAAGAGCAAAGTGGACAATGACGGCAGGGATCATACCATCAAGTGTTTTTTTCTATGTGCCCCCCCTCCCCCCGACTGGAAATAGACTGTTCCATCTACAGTTGCCTTTGGAAGTTGAACTATTCAGTTAACCAAATAAAGAACAGTAAACACACCGGGTCTCGAGTCTCTTTTTATTCTTTTTGTAAGCTACAAATGTTCTTCTTTGTATTCTGGTGACATGACATGTCAGTGGTCTTCCTCTCTGTGGAAGAGGCAACCTGATTCAGCTCCATTTGTTTAAGGTCCAATGAGTAAGAATAAGGGACCTGTAATGGTGGCTGGAAGGGACAAAAAATGAATTGTGGTAAACATTTAGTGTGACATTAAGAAAATGCATATGAAGTGAAAAATGAAAGCATTTGATCATTGAACTCGTCTTACATTCGTCATTTATCATTTACAACACAAAATTGCTATGATAAGTTGTTGAGTTCAGAATATGGTTCCGAGACATCAAAATGATGATGTCCTCAAATGTCCTGTCCATAAACCATATGACGACATCATTTAAGGAGGAACAAATCTGAGAAATAGACCAAATACATGATTTACAAGTCTGCAATTCATTCATTAATGAATAAGTGATGAACTGATGAACTGTTGCTGCCCTAGTCCACGGGTACGAGGAAATGGAGCATCCCCCACGTTGAGCTGCACTGTGTTAAACTGCTTAATAAAGAATGTTTCTGTTGATGTATTTGTGCATTTTTGATGAAAATGTCCTTTACTTTGTGAGAGTGAGAACACGACAGATGAGGCAGAGGCTAAAAGGTGTGGGGGATTTATAGTTGGCTTAAAATGAAGCTATGTTGTGACTTTTATTAGTATTTCTTTTCTTCTTTTTTTAAAGTCAATTATTTGTGTGTGTGTGTTAGAGTACCCACTGTTTGACTATTGCGTTATTTACTTGTGCCATTTTGGGGGGATTTTGTTGTTTTTTTACCTCAGAGGCAAATAAAATCAAAGTATTTTAGTAATTTAGTATAAATCTGCACTTTCATGAAATTGAAATTGAATTAAACAAGTAAACCGGTTTGGTGACTTTGGGTTTTAAAATGAATGCTTGTATCACACATATATGTTAGTTATGGAGGTCTACTTACATATATTAACTTGTTTTCATGATTAAAAACCTCCTAATCGCTGCAAACGAGCCGATCAAAATATCTCCTCACTGACGCTCTCGTCAGCTGCGCTGTTTCAGACCAAAACCACACCCCTAGAATGTGGACTGTGTTGTGATTGGCCAGCCAACGAGAGCTTTCCCACTGTCCTGTGATTGGCCAGGTACCTGGAAGTGATGTAATAGATAGGCCAGCTCTCAGATACACAGCTCCCCCTCTGGCACGGTGGATGCTCTGCATCTCAGCAGCTACAACGAGAGTAGTTCTTCTTCTTCTGCGGTTGAATGTACGCAACCGGATGTGCCCGGACTAGTGCCGCACCAGGAGGTGCTACGGTGGTGAGAGGAGTGGTGAGGATTTCTGATGACGACATCAAATTAAGGAAGTGCCGATCCGCTTTGCAGAGCCCAGGAAAACAATACAACACTATTTTCTCAGCAGTGGCTGAACTGTTGTTCTGAAACTTTAGGGTTTCATAAACGAGGTAATGACGCAGATACACACACACACAAACGCAGCGTTAATTGGAGCTTCCGGTCTATGTGGGCTTTAACACTATTTAGATATCTAAACATAAAATGTTGTTGTTTTTTCTCCACACACTATATTTTAGAACAGTACTTTTACTTATACTGAAATACATTCAAAATAGTGGTACCTTTACTTGAGCAGAATATTTCAGTACTTAATGTAACATTAATTACAGGTCAACTGAGCCCAGATGTTATTGCTGTATAATCATAAGTGAAATACTGGAAGTGTTTTGTACCTTTGTAGATCCACTGTAATCTGTAAGTTGTAATGCACATGTGTAAACATGTGTCAACTTAAACATAATATTTTCAGGTTTTTCATAATATGTTTTGTGAAAAGATTCATTAAATTCAACTAAATAAATTCATTATGCTATTATTTTACTCATTGACACCCCTGCTGTATAACAACGTTGGTGCATGCTGCTGTCTGCAACTCTCTGTTTAAAGCGACCATAGTGCCTCCTTGTGGCCACACATGGTATTTTAAAGTCCCAGGCTGAGCAGCAGGGGAACTTGAAGCAGGAGTGAGCCCCAGAAATGAGGTTCGAAGTGTCCAGAACTGTTTGGAACACACTCCTACATCAATCAGCCACTTTCTGTTATTGGATAAACACAGACCCAGGAAGGAGCTGAAGTAAGTAAAATCATTTTAATGAACAACTCAGTGTGTGAAATGTTTGGTTTTGTCATGATTAACGTTACAATAAATGTCTGGAGAGAGTGAATTATCACACAAAACTGTATTTTGCTCTAGTTTCTGACTAAAATGTATTTACATCTCACAATGGATAATGTTTTCTTCTTCAGACTTCAAATGGAACCAGACAAAGTCAAAGATGCACGCAAGACAATGGCGATGGCTCCTATAGTGAAAAAAGAAAAAAGGTAAGTCAAGGAAATACAATAGTGGTTTCTTTCTACATTGTCATTTTTATTTAACAGTGTTTCTCAACACACCTGATTCAAATGATCAGCTCGTTATCAAGCTCTGCAGAAGCCTGATAACGAGCCATTCATTGAAATCAGGTGTGCTGGAGCAGGGAAAGATGAGAGGAACATGCAGGACAGTGGTTCGACAGGATTTCAATAAACTCAAATGACTGTTTCTGTCACCTAGTAACGCACTGAAAATGCACAACTCAGAAACAGGCTTATGTTATGTTGGCTCGCAATATAGAAACCTTAATTATATAAGCCAGTGGTGCCCAAACTGTGGGGTGCACCCCCTAAGGGGTGGAGTAATAACAAGGGGGCAAGGTCAATGATGCATGCAAATGAGGCAGCTGCACTGCTCGCAAATGTGGGATACATTTGTGAAAGGAGTAGCAGGTATGTTTTTTTATTCTAATGAAAAGTGTCTTCCTGCTTCCACTCGCTCTCCTTCATGCTGATTTAAACGTTGCACTAAATGTGTCCACATAGGTGGGTTCACGATACATGTACACTCTGTATGTACACTCTGTGTTACCAAGTTTTTTTGTTTTTTTTTTCTGGAAAAAAAAATCTTGTAAAAACAGACCGTGAAAAAAAAAACTCATTAAAAAAGACCCGGAAAAAATTATTTTAGGTGAATGCAATACACGTCCGTAAGTTGTTGATGGGACAGAGGATTAAAAGACAGTGGGTTCACCAGCCAAGGACACGACCACATACCTGCCACTCAGTGAAGGGTTCTTGATCCATCTCCTCAGCAGAGAATCGTTCACTGCTGCAGTTTCCTGCATTTGCCACTTAAATAGCAATGCGTGTCTAGACGTGCTGTGTATCTAGCAAAATGAGAGTTGAACATGCCCTAAAGCTGGACTGCACACTTAACACCCTGCTCAGAGTGTTTGTAATTTTGGGTGTGTACTTGCTTTGGCACCTTTTCAGGATGATCTTTGGTATCAACACCAAACCTTGCCAGTCCCACACTGAGACCCAAACCTAGTTCTAATGAAAATGTCATGTCTAAGGCTGTAGTTAAAGTTAGGATGAAAATGTGAATTGTTGAGGTATGTTTAAGGTTAGGGGTATGGCTTTGGTTGGGGGGCCTTAACATGTTTCATCTGCCTAAGAGGGCCCAGCAGAAAACATTTGGGAACCAAACTGATATAACTTTACATTTGGTCTTCATAATCCATGAATGTGACAATTATTTTCTTAATTGCTTGGTCCATGAAATGTCAGAAATGTCCATAAATCAAAGGATTAGCTAATAAAATCAGATAATTAAAAAAAATACACTCCATCCATCCACTTTCTACCGCTTTATCCTCCACATGAGGGTCACGGGGGCGCTGTGCCAATCTCAGCTGACATAGGGCGATAGGCGGGGTACACCCTGGACAGTAACACTCAAACTGTTTATCAAAATAGTTAATTTAGTAATCGATTACTCTCCATTACTTTTGACGGCACTATAGATTCAGGATAAACTGATGAACTAGGCCAGGATCAGCATGTGAACATCACATCAACAATCAGTAGCTGTGGGCTGTGGTGCAATCAATACACGGCTCAGCTGTATGTCACGTATGAAGCCAGGTCTTCTTGTAAATCTGTAAATATCTCTCTGGATTAAAGCCACTTTTTTTTTCTTTATCCCTTCTTTTCCTTCCTTCCTGTCAACTTGGAGCCAGTTCATGTTGCGTGCCAGCCCACTAATGCACATACTAACTCTACTCTTGACTGGCAAGCTGCAGGGGAGATCTATTTATAGAGTGCTCTGCTATGCAGCGAGCCTCCAGCTCGTTGTATAGTTACACAGCGTAGATAACAGACACGGACCAGTGCTGATTTTCCCCTCTATGGTTCCAGACCTGTGGTGACAAACTAACTTATTAGCCGCCATTAGCTTGATCTATTTGTGTGTGGTGAAAGTCTGAGAGTATGTATTCTGAACGCGGGTGTCGTGTATGTGAGCACATGATATATCCAGGGCTCATATCGGCTACAGAGGAGCGGCTGTGTACTATTCATGGAAGCCACACAGACATTGGGTTAACACAAGGCAGCAGTCTCTAAAAACCACTTAGCATTTCAGCTTTTCCTCTTCCATGAGTCACCATTTCCTTCCAGTGTAATGCAGGCCTAAATTATTCATGCCAGTCCCCATCAATTCACAAGCTATAACCAGGGAACCGCCTCATGTGAAGCACTATTGGCAACCAGGCCGCTGATTGGACGCTCCCTCATCCACTCCACGCGGCCGAGATGAGACGAGCTCCTCAGTCGGAAAATCATAAATGTTATTTAGATCGTCATCAACATAAATATTGCTAATTATTGTACAATCAGTGTTTCTTCTTGTATACAGACATTTTACTCATTTTACTAAGAAAAGCAACGTGGTTAGCAAAGGCACCATACTTTATCTTAACTGGTGATAAAAGATGGGATTAGCTGGAGTAATGTCATTTTACCACAGGACATGTGTAATATTAATGACCAATTCACACTGGATAAGAAATCTCAGTAAAACTACCACAAGTGGGAGGAGGAAATCGATTTACACACCACTGTCACAATAAAATGTACAATATAATACTGTGTTTGGTCATGTATAGCGAGGTGTGTACGTAACTTATAGTTACTTACTATACTTAACTAAAGCAGTCAGAAATCCTGCTGTCGTCTTCAAGAACCCTCCATGCTCCATGAACATCCACAGAGAACTACTTGTAAACAGGATATGACAGAATTATTTACACTCATATTTACTGCTGGTCTGTTTGCAAAGGAATTAGTATTACCTATTTCTCCGGACCTTTTCTTCCGATCTTACATCAACGGTAATGATTAATGGCAAACATGTCACAGTCTGACAGAAGGGACTAAAGTCACTGAGAAGCTCTGGTAATGATTATTTTACCTCACCTCTGCATGTAAGGCTAATCCTGTCCAAATAGGGAGTTACTGTAGATGGCCCTGAAAACATGAACCTTTTGGACTGATTTTCTAGTAGTTGTGATGGACAAATAAGTCTGGTCGTGATGAAGTCTGAGGATAAGGTTAGTTTAGGGCATTTGTGTTTATAAATGAACCACTGTACATTGAAAATGAAGATGTTCACAAATGTGAATTCTTTTGTACTGTTGACTTTCTACGGTGGCATTTTATATGATATAAGATATCAGGAGGTGGTAGTGCTATAATGATATTTTCATTGGGAGTGACCAGGATGGAGGATTAGGATTAGAAATATTTTCAAGGGACAGCTCCGGTTGAATGGTTATGGAAATAAAGCCAGAGAGTCAAGGTTGAGATGGTTTGGTCACGTGCAGAGGAGGAGGGATATGTGATTATATCACACAAAGGATGTTGAAGATGGAGCGGAAAAGAGGACGGGCACAGAGAAGGTTCATAGATGTTGTGAAAGAGAGGACATGAGGGACGGACAGGGCAAGATAGAGGCAGATGATCCGCTGTGGGGGTGAAGCCAAAAGAAGAAGATATTAGAGCTCTGTAGTTGCTGGCTATGTTTACTTGGTGGTTTATTAGCCTGAATCATGTTCCACCCATGTTGTAAATCAGTGTCTTGTGTACGTGCCAAACACTCAAACACCAGCCCTCAGTGAGTGAAACATGGCCGTTGTCACCTGTCAAATGATGCGTCACTAATGACGGCGGTGGCTGATCCCTGCATGTGGTCAACTGTCATTTCTTATAAGATTTGTCAGAAACGTGTATGCTCTGAAACAATGGGGACGTTCCCTTGTTGAATATTTACCACTCGACCGCCGATGTGACTGAATACACTGTGCTCATTGATAAGGCCTGCTGATAGGCCGTTACGACAGTAGGAACAGGGACCAAAGTCTGACAGTAATAAACACGAAACAAGAGCTTAAGATAAGACTGCGTGACACTCACACAGGGTGTGGCACAGCAACAAGTTCTGTGAGATATTTTACTTTGGTTTCACAATCACACGAACCACACGACCAGTTATGGAATTTCATTTAATCGTTTCATCTTTTAAAACAGTAATGAATCATGATCATCTTTGGCTGACTCCTGTCTTCACAGGAGGGTTCAGATTAGATTATTTCAACTTGTTACAGAGAGTTTGGAGTTGAATCTCACTATAGTATGGAGGACCGTAAATGACACAATAAGACCAAAACAAGTGAATGAATAAATAAAGAAATAAAATAATGAATTAATGAAGACGTAAATGAATTAATAAATAAATTCATTTAGAAAAAAAAGATATACATTGAAGAAATGTATCAATGTTTTTTTATGGCCAACTTTCATTTATTCATTTATTTCTTCCACTTATTCATTCTCTTTTTTTATTTCTCTATGCATTAATTCATTCTTTTATTTTTATAATGTCATTTATGGTCCGCTATATATTGTATACGTACTGTTCTTGGCAGATGTACCAAACTTGCGGCTCCTCAGCCCCTCAATATCATTATAATTTAATAACATTTTCATTTCTGTCCACTTTTGTTATTTATAGATGAATCTTTGCATCATACATATGTTGTTTTTTTATTATAAACTAGATGTAGTTCAAAAAAAAAATAAAAAATTTGAACTACACGTGATGGAATACTGTGATTTTTTTTTTCTTTCTCAAAATATGAGACTTTTTTTTCTGTTGACCAGCCCCCTCCTGACCAGACTAGAGACCCATAGGCCCCCCAGGTCAGTGAAGTTTGAGACTCCTGTCTTAAGGTGATAGTTCAGGTGTTACTGTATATGAGGTAAACATAATATCACAGAGGGCGTCGACGACTCCTGCGAGTGAAAAATACTGATTCTCTCTGTGGACTTTGGTTCAGGAAAGTTAATGATACAAAAAAGTGACATCAAATTCAGTTTCCTATCAGTAAAGACTGTAATTGTGAGAGAAAGTGGGAAAACGTACCCTTGACACGTCATAAACTAGAGCTGGCAGAGATGGTGTTTTTGAAAGCTAAAATCAGCCATGTTTTCACTGAGCATGTGCCTGCCTGTCTCCTGCAGCTTCTCAGCAATGGAGTTGTTATGGTTATATGTGAATGTTGCATGATGGGATTGGGTGACGTCAACTACCAGAGCTCTATTGACTGACTGACTTCAATTCATCATAGTGAGGTTGTCTTTGTCCTGTCATTGTTTTATGTCTGATGCAAGAGTTTAATGGACTGATCCTACCTGCAATACTGTGTATACTTTTGAAATCTTTCATTTTTCTCAGCCCATGGTACTTTAAAGTAAATAATAATAGAGTCACTGTATCTCTTGCTCCATCTTAATCTAATACCAAGTGAATGAAGGATATGTGATGAAGAGGAGAGATGAGAGAGCAAAGTATTTTATTGGGAATAAATCTGCCTCCTGTGACCAAGTCCTTCACTCGGCCCATTTACACCACTGTATTTTAACGTTAACGTCGACATAACGGCGATAGTGGTGTCATTTTGAGGGCTCAATACTTTCTCAGCCGGTACTTCGCATAAAAAAGTTTTAGAGTGCCACTGTCCTAAGCAACAAGAAGTTTGTCCGATTCCGATTAGTCTAATTATATCATTTCACTGTTCATGAACCTGCAGGTAAACACATCTCCTTCAATTTGCATGCTATCAGTTTAAGGAGCTGCTCTTTAGAGAGTAATTAGATTGAGTGGATGTGTGCAGAGGGGGTAAATGCTTCCCTCAAGTGTTTTATAAGTGTTGTGTTCATTTGCTGTCATTTTTTATAGTACTCCTGGTTTTGAATCCAGCAGTCTTGTTGTGTGCAGTGTGCATGTTCTCTCCAGGTTTTCAAAGTTACTCAGAGATATGCAGGCTGGGGTTGGGTTTACTGTTAGTTGGTAAAATGAGAGGTTGCTGATGATACTTCTAGTTTTGTTTGAAGGGCAAATGTGTAATAATTAGTGACGTCTAAGTGTGTGAGCCTGCAACAAAGCACTCTCCACCCACCCCTACCTTTCCCAAGCACATCAGGGATCTACGTTGCCTTTGCATATCAGAAACGATGCCAGCACTTTGACTCTCTGCCAATTCCTCCTCCTCCTCCTCCTCCGTTGGCTTCTGCATCAGGTTCATGTGGAGCCATTCTTCTCTCTTTGTTTCAAAACTCAAAATGTTTTTTTGGGGCTGCTGGAGAAACCATGGCAGCCTCTCTAAAGCGTGACCCTTGCCTAAAGCATTCTGCAAGGATGCAGAAATGAAATGATTTTCATTTTGAAGCAGTTTAACACGATCTCCTCCTAAATGTAGCACACATGTGGATCTTTCTCTTAACTGCTGCTTATATGATGTGTTAGGTCCTAGTTAGCAGAAGTAAGAATTGTGTTCCACTGCAAACTAATGGGTCCACTATACTGTAGTAACTGTATGTAACTTAAAACTTGGATCATCTTTGCAGTGTTTAACTGCTTATTTATCCTATTTATCCGTTTGACTCTCATTAAGTGATGCATAACTAATAAAACACTTGAAACTCCCACTGTCAGAAATATTTATCACTTTATATTCACCCTTGCCAAGAATTGCATGTCACCATCGTGATGTCTGTAACAGATCAATTTATTGTTAACAATCACTGTTTTGGTATAGCGTACTTCAGCAAATGGAGTAAACACAGATTAAAATAAACTAGCTGACAATCGCAATAAAAAGAAATAAATAGAAAATAATCTGATTAAATTCTAGTAATTCCATGTTCATATGAATACATAACATCTACAGTATAAGTTAATCAATTGAAGCTACTGTATAAATACATCACCAGCATGCACAATATTGTATTATGGAGAATATTGGAGCAGTTATCATCTTACACTGAAGAAACAGTATAATAGGCAAGTGCATTTCTCGACCAAGAAGAAACTGAAGACAAAATAAATCCACAAACCTCAAATCTGCTTTTAGAGCTTCCACTTAACATTGCATGTGCTCTATCTTGGTTCACGAATCAAGTCTGTGGTTTACACGTGCCATTTCAGAGATCCTACTGCTTGTTATGAAGATAGCATAACTGGAGAATAAGGGTGGACTTTTCTTTCTTTTTTAACTATTTCATAATTTCCAATCGTCACATTTGTTCAAATTTCCATTTTTGCTATCCAGATTTTTCGTCAATCAAATCATTCCTATAAGCAAAAAAGACCCAATAGAGGTTGCTATAGTAACAACAATACTGACAAATAGGAATTGGGTGTCCAAAAACAGTTAATTTATTCAATAAAGCACATCAGCACATGAGAGGGACAAGCTGCACTAACGTCATGAATTTGTATTTTTAGTTACAGTATGACTGTGTGACTGAGCTGGACACATACCTGACACAAAGCAAACAAATGTTTATTTTTTTATGTTCTCTTCAATAACAGATACAACCTCACTCAGCGATCATAACTTAAGATGCCCCGTACGTATGTATTATTACGTATTGAAGTTTGACACCCTCAAAGCCCATCCCGCTTGCTCTCCCTCTCTCGCTAACAAGGCCATGACATTCAAGGTAACTCTAATTTTCTTGTTGCTCAAGCACTGGAACCTAATTTCTGACTGCTCCTCCCCCTCAGCAAATACAATAAGACAGCTCAGCTTCATTTGCGCGATAAGACCAGTCTCCGCCAGTGTGAAGGTATTATCATTATCTAACACTCACACTGTGCTGAATGACGTACCTCTTGCTTCTAAAATGGTGTTTTGGCAAATGCTGCAGAGGCTATCGCGGAGGGGTTTGATACTTTTTTTTTTCTTTTTTTTTTAATTGTAGGTTATTTGTCAAACAAAAATTGTCTTCCCTCCTAATTCTTTTTTTCACTATTAACTGGAAAAATAAAGAACAGCAGCCATGTTAGTACCATCAGCTAAATTGGCCACTGATGTTCCACCACCCAATCCCACCCTCCCATTTTTTATTTTTCAATTTCTAGGAACTCGTTTTGAACTATTTTGATTTTGTCATCATTTGTGAGCGCGCGTGTTGTGTTTTGGCAGAATGAGGTTTTGGACTCTTTAATTGTTGCCCTCTCCTCCCTCGTCATCCTGCTGGTCGCTCGTCCACAGCGTCAAGTTGTCTCGTAGCAGCTGCATGATGAGAGTGGAGTCTTTGTAGGAGTCCTCGTTGAGGGTGTCCAGCTCTGCGATGGCATCATCAAAGGCGGTTTTGGCCAGGTGGCACGCCTGCTCGGGGGCGTTCTGGATCTCGTAGTAGAAGACTGAGTAATTGAGAGCCAGGCCCAGGCGGATGGGGTGGGTGGGCTGCATGTGCTCCTTGCTGATCTCGTGGGCCTCGTTGTAGGACTTCTCGGAGGACTCCACCACCCCGGCTCTCTTCTCCCCTGTGGCCACCTCGGCCAGGTAGCGGTAGTAGTCGCCCTTCATCTTCAGGTAGAACACCTTGCTCTCGTGCTGCGTTTCGTCGCAATTTTTAATCAGGAAGTTGTCGAGCAGGTTGAGCACGTCCTGGCACACGCCCTCCAGCTCCTTCTCAATCTTTTCCCGGTAGCCCCGCACCATCTCGATCTTCTTCTCATTGCCATCGGACGTCGTCTTCTGCTCAATGCTAGAGATGACACGCCAGGATGAGCGCCTCGCCCCGACCACGTTCTTGTAGGCCACGGAGAGCAGGTTCCTCTCCTCATTGGATAGTGGTTCGTTCAGCCCTGTGACCTAAAAAAAAAATCATCAAAATATGCAGGCATTAGCAATTCATGTCGTTACATCAACTGTGCTGTTTATGTATAATGAGTAAAGATTCAACAGCAAGCTAACAGGATAATTAATGCATACAAAACATGCTATAAAGTCAACTATCCATATAAAAACGGTTGTATAGTCCATTCATGTCAAGGTACAATAATCAAATGCTACAGAACTAAACTAGAGAAAGCACTCGGAGAGCACAAACCTCCAAGGCCACACAGTCTCCCACAGGCAACAAATAAATAAATTTGAATCCCTACAAAAACATTAAGATGTCTCCTGTTCTCTCTTTTCAAGATAATACAAATCTAAAACTCTGCCACAGATGACTGCAAACTAAGTCTACTAACTAACTAACTAACTAACTAACTAACCAACTCAAGACAACAGTCATTGCACTCAGGAGGCTAAGACACGCCCCCTAGCACACTGACATCATCCTCTGAGGTCACTCCTGATAGGCTGTTGTAAAGGTCTGAAAGCCTGCTTTTGTTTTGTGTTGTCAGGCCCGTGTCTGACCGGAGGATTTAATCCTTTATGCCCCTCGGGGACTGTGCAGCAGACGCATCTTTACAGACCTTTTCTGCGTGTAACGCCAGCGGACAGATTTTAGTTCCATGAACGGGGGGCCCCGCCCCAGCCAGTCACATGAAACTGCTCCTCTCAATGCTTTTACTCAAATATATAAAACGACGTGTGTTTGATACATGCTGTATATCATTTCTAGACACTTTATTTAAATCTGTTAAAAAAATACAATCAGTGCATTAAATACTGTGTAAGTGTTGAACTTACAAAAAGGTAAATAAAAATGTACTTTTATTTTTTTATTTTTTATTTTTTATTTTATGGATTTTTTAAAACTCACAGCTTTAATCTCTAAGTTTTGCTTCACTTCCTACATAACCTGATGACTAATCCTGTTAGCTACAACAACAAAGTCAGTTGCTACGCCAACTGGAGGTGGTTTGGATGAAGTGGACAGAAAGTAAAAGCAGGAGGAGAGCATGTGTAGAGAATTTCAGCAAAAGTATTCTGAGGAAGTTTCTGAACCAAATTTTGAATTTGTTGGCTTTGTTATTCAGCTACTGAATTAGTTAAAAAATGGATTGAAAAACCCATGATTACTGTCTCTCAAGAATATTATATTATTTATGTGCTTTATTCTTTGATTTCAGAGTGAACTGAAGGAACACTTTTTTTCACCCTGGAAAAGTTCAGTTCATTTTTGTGCTACTGGACATCATTCAATCAACTGTGGATATTGGTTTTTTTTTCATAATGAAAAATGCAGAGGCAAGTAGTTCAGGAAATACTTCAAGAAACTATGAATGCTTTCCCCAAAAATTATTATTAAATTATAAGTATTAGCTTCCTAGTGGTAAAAAAAAAATGCTGTGACCTGGGGTCACACTAGTTTAAAAGAGACACTTAGTGTTAAGTTCTTTCCTCCCAAAACAAACATTGTCCATACACAGCCGCACTGCATGGTGGCGCAATTCTGATTGTTATCACATAAAGGACACGAGCAGGGTGGAGCGTTAAATCCTCGGACCCGTCAGTGTATCACGGTCACTGTAGGCTCGTCAGCTATTGACACAAACTATATGACTAATTATGTCCTTATCTCATGACGCCTCACACACTTCTCCACCCATCTTCACTTCTATGTGCTCAGTGATAATGCGCAAAATCATCATGTAGATTTTAACAGCAGTGGAACTATTCATCTGAAGGATTATTTGCACTGTACAAGGGAAGCGATCTCCTGTTTCCATGGTGACTGCAAAATCTGCTTTGTTTGTGAGCTCCGTGTTATTTCTGCTGGAGACAGTAGAAACGTAGAACGTAGACAGTAGGACGCTGACATGGCTGATGATATGGGGAAAGCTGCTACACTGGTCAAGCTACTTCACATTTTGTGCCTCACAAGCAACCGTTTGACCACACTGTGTGTGGTGCCTGACAACTGTGTCACTGACCTGTTGTCATGCGCACTTCTGTAATATATACACTTTTTAAATATGCCTCTGTACTTAACTAAATGGCAGGAAGGTGCCTTGCAATGAAAATTACAGTGGAATTTCATGTTCCCCACACAAGGCAACACTTTAAATAATTTGTTTTGTAGAACTATCCCGAGCTGCAATTTTATTTCCCCAAACCTTTGGCTTTAACAGCCACACCATCAGTGTGCTTCACCCTTTCTTTGAATTAAAATGATGAACCACGCATCTTCTTCCCCGTTTAAGATGCAAAAAAACATTATGAGTGTTTTAATGGCCAATGATTACTAAATTAATCGTTGTTTTCAATATTTTTTTAACAATTAAAACAAGATAACTGAATGTTCTGCTTCTTAAATGTGAATATGTTCTGGCTTCTTTGTCTATATAACAAATAAATCATTAAAACTGAATGATTTTAGTTTATGGACAACACAAGACATTTGAGAATACCATTTTGAGGTTTGGGAAACATTTTTTCAACATTTTGTGACATTTAACGGACCAAAGTATTCAATTAATCAAGACAATAATCGACAGATTAATGGATCATGAGAACAATCATTAGTTGCAGCCCTAGATCTGACTGAGACAGAAAAGACTGTCTCTAGTTTTGAGATAACAAGTGTGATTTTTCAAATAACTGTTTTTTTTGGTCATTATTTCAAATGCTAAACGTACATTTCTGATTCTGATAAGTGTATAATATTCATAAATCAAATGGTAAAATGCAAGAACATGGTAGCCCTCTATATCCTTCGGGTAGCTCTCAGTCTCAAAGGTTAGTGACTCGTGTTGTAGAGAGCCTTCAGCAGGGTGGAGGAGGTTTGTGCTTGTACACCAAGGCGTGGTTCTACACAAAATGTTATAAAATTTAGTCATAGCTAACCTCTGTACTAGCAAACAAGGAAATGTCACCCAATTACATAATGCATACAATTAGCCTGAACGGGGATCTGAGCTACAGCAAATGCAACCAGGAGTTTGTAACAGGAGCAACAGAGAAGTCAGTAAAAAACATCCCATTGTTTCAGAGGGCTGCAGGGTGAGCAGAAAGCCTCTGACAGAAGCTGTGGTGCAGGGATGACAATAGAGCTCTGTCCTCCTCATAGAGCTCATCAATTGCGCCTGCTCTCTCGTGACTCATCCCAAGTTAACACAAGGCAGTCAAACTTCCAAACAACTGAGTGTTGGAAAACAAAGGCCGGTCAGGACAATCAATAACTTCTACTCTCTGTGTGACCGTTGATATCCGGAGGAGAGACAGTGAGTGCGTTAGAACTCAGTGCCCTCCAAGTATACATCCATCCCCCATTTACATTTAATAGGTTAGCATTCACATAAGGTTTGCCACACCCCCAAAAGCTTCCCAATTTTCTTCCTGTTCCACTCCTTCCTTCCGTCTTCTCTTTGCTCATTTGTCATTACTTCCCAGCCTCTTAACCTGATGTGGAAACCCCCTCCATCCATCATGCTGACTCTCTTTCTGGCAGCAGAGCACAAAGGCGCCATGGATTAACTGACGTCACTGGTGGTGTGAATGGGACTGACTGGTTTAGCAATAATAAAAAAAGGATGGATACACAAGGCAGTGTATGAGTGCGATATTCGTAATAGATAGTGGAATGAATAATAATGAATAATAACAGTTCTGTGAATTAAAATATGAAGCCACGTTAGCTGAATAAAAATCAAAACTAAGAATCCTAGATCCTAAAACGTCCTAAGATAAGTGAGTAACTTCTGAGAAACCCGAGTGTCTCAGGGCCGCAGCCGAGTGTCACGTCGAGTGTCACACCTGTTTTCAGGAAACTGCTCTTTTCATACATTCTAGATAATAAGCTCATTCAGGTGCATGCAATTCCCAACAAAGCAGCTATCAAGCAGCAACTTGAGCCATTCTTCTATGAACAATAAATGTAGTGACAAGTGATACTTTGCTCCTTGAATTGTGAAAGAAAATGCATTGGCTTGCCATATCGCCAAAGGAGTAGACACAATACTGATGAAGCCTATCAGCTCCGCATGACCCTCTCTGTTTTCCAGTACAACACTTTTTAGTTGTGTGTCTGTGCTGACCTTTCTGCACAATGACGCATTTTATGTCATGACTAAAGGCCCATTTATACTCCATTTGTCAGTTTTACGTCAGTCCATCCCAAATGTGATCTCCGTCACTGCCCTACATACTACATGGACATTTATGCAATAGTCCCTCTAGAGGGCAGTGCCGACTACCAAGTCGCAGGCATCATTTAAAACTTTACAAAACTTCGAGATAATAAGGTACAGTAAAAGGCTGGTTGTGCACATATTGCTGCAAATATACGGCTCTTACATTGTATGTAGGTGGAAATGGTGGGTAACTCTCCTAGTGCCTTTGTGACTCATCACTGAGTCAAGATAAATCTCAGGAAACCCTGGAGTGTCCTGAGATGACATTAGGTGGACTCAGGGAAATAAAGGTGGACTGAGAAATAAAGAAACAAAAGTTTTGATGCACCCTATTACTCCAGGACAAGAAAAACTATAAGATGATGATGATGATGAACTAGAACAGGAAGAACATTTTTCTGGGGCTATAACCCCATTCCCTAGTTTGGTACACTGATTGTTTCTAAAATAAATCTCAGTAAAGGTGTCAGACTAAAAAAACTCCCTATCATATAATAGGCACATTGTGCGAGTATAAAAATAGTGTAATTTTAAAGCTTCATCCAATAAGATGCACCATGCCACTCTCACCCATTCCTGTGGAGATGGGGTTCATCCCTGCACACAACACAATACACGTCCATTTCTATCAGTTAGAGTGCTTACAAAAGAACACGGAAATAAAATACACTGTTTAAAATTGTGAATCCATAATTTCAGGCAGATGCTCCCCTGTGGCGACCCCTTAAGGGAGAAGCCAAAAGTAGTCTTTCGGGCAAAATTAGCAGGGGGAGGCATGTAAAAACAGCTGATTGAGACTTTTCTCTTTTTCTATACATTAATCTTGCACAGCGAAGACAAAAAAGCAACAACAGAGGGTTTGCCCCTTCAGAACTCCTCGTGCTGCCGGCTGGGCCCATGTGCACCTGTCACTCAGGCTCTATCACTCACTAGGATTGTGTACACGGGTGTGCATACGAGAGAGAAACACTGGCTTTTAGAAGCACAGCTTTGTTTCTTTTCCTGGTTTCCTTAGAATTATGTGTTATGTGTTAATAAAAGTTCATGGCAGTAAATATATCAGTGTTTTAATTATGGCTGATTGAATACATTATGAATTAGTGTTACCTGGCGATTCAAACCATTGAAGCACTGATGGGAGTTTTTCTGGTTATTTCAAATTGACATAGAGGACAACTACGTTTATTACGGTATAATAATAGCTATATTACTATTACAACAAACAGTAACAGCCTGGCATATTATTCTATATAACATTTCTGCAGTCTTGCAGTGAGAAATGATGATCACTCTTTCCCACCCACACTTGTTCTGGGTCCTGTGGGCCCTGCAGGATCACTCACTACTGGCACAGATACAGAGCATTTACTATATCCTTGACTGTGCACGCATGGGTAAACACTTGAACTAATCTGTTTACGATCTGATTTATTAACGGCTTATTTCAAATTGATTTAAATATAGGCTGTTGGATAATTAGATATTCATATGATTTACAGGTTTTGAGCAATTAAACCACAATTATATGGCACTTTAGTTGGAAACTAGGGCTGCAACTAACAATTATTTTCATAATTGATTAATCAAATGTTCTCAAATGTCTTGTTTTGTCCTCCAACTAAAATTATTCAGTTGTAATGATTTCTTGGTTATATGGAGCAAAGAAACCAGAAAATATTCACATTTAAGCTGGTGAAAAATCAGAAAGCTTTTTTTTTATTATTAAAATATCACTCAAACCAATGAATCGATTATCAAAATAGTTGATTAATAAAATTGATGGAGACCTATTAGAAAGAATTCCAATTTTTTCCCCAGGTTCAGTGCATGGCAAACTTAATTGGGGGTTGGGGGCCTGCGATATTATCACATATGTGTTTTGATAGTGGTACAGTTCAGTATGGTACAGTTTGGAATGGTAATTACCTGAGTCAGGCTAGCATTTCGACTGAGAACAGTACCTTTTACTCCAGATGGTGTGTGGGCTGTAACCGTACTACGACAATGAGCATCATAGATAATGTATTGATAATGGATGACCAGACACAATTTGATGATGGAGGGTGGTGTTGTTTCTGACACTTCAGGTGTACAGGTTGTGACTTTCTGTAAACAAAATGATCACTTTGTTCTCATTTCACACTACTGATGCTTAGGGCTACATTTCTTGTCCAAACACGACACGACAAGTACCAACAGAGCCCAGAAGGGAATCTGAGGTGTTCGAACCAGACCTGAGCCTGACGCAGATAATGCAAACTGTGCAGAGAATGCAAGTTTGCGTTACCCTGTACCTGGCTGTTACCATGGTTACTGCTTTTTCCCCCTGTTTTCAGACATGTGCAGTGTAAATTACTGTCAATATGGTCCCAGGTGTGAAATAAAACTACATGGTGACCAATCCTGAATATCATTTGTCTAAATTGCACCTAAACCCATCCACACTGTGTTTGCTGCAAAGTGAGTGGATTTAAAATGTATATACTATGGAGCTGATGGTGTGTGTGCTAAAGCACTTTAATAAACTTTACCATGGTTAAATAATGCTTTCAGTTCATCAAGTGTGATGCTCTCTGTTAGCTGAAACGATTACTGAATTAAATCGACAACTATTTTGATAATCGATGAATCGGTTTGAAGCTTTTTTTATGATTAAAATTCAATCAATTGTTTAAACTTTTTGCTCTGGATAACAAAGAAATCATTAAAAGTCAATCATTTTGGTTTGTGGACAAAACAAGACATTTGAGAACATCATCCTTTCCAGGTTTGACAAACACCGATCAACATTTTTTAAGGTTTTCTGATATTTTATGGACCAAAAGATTAATCAAGAAAATAATCGACAGATTAATCGATAATGAAAAAAATTGTTAGCTGCAGCTCTACTCTCTGTGCCATGCGCTTCCTAAGACACAGACATTTTGAGTTAAACCGTGTTATTTTGCCAAAAGAGCTAATGAGAGAGAGGGACACTGATGCCTTCTGTAATCTGAGCAAATCAGTGTTTTAGCAGTCATTGATGCAAACTGTTATAAAGCAGAAATGCATGGGTACTGCATTTACTTAAGTAATCAAATATGTACTTTGGTTGTCATTAATGGAGAAAAAAAACCTTTAATTAAAAATGTAAAGCATCCCAAAAAAATTAGACATATTATCATTATTAGTAAACCATTAATTCACAGAATTTCAATGTAACCTGAAAAAAATGCAGATGGCTCAAAAAAGTGCTATTATCAAAACTATTAATTAGTATCGTTAAACATAAACTACATGTTGATACATGTTTTCATCTGTGAATGGAAAAAATGGAAAAGGTTTGTCTAAGAAGCAGTTTTTTTTTTTAAATATTCTCTGAAAGAAAGTAAGATGTAAGAAGTGACTGGGCTACAGCAAGTACAAACACTTGTGATATTTTAGGAGATACTGGTGAACTGTTACTGTCAAGTGCCCATGTGGCTGGTATATGATGTAATAGTTTCATTAAATGTGCATATCATAGCACTGATATCTTTTTATATGGATAGCAAATGATTAGTAATGCTCTTTTCTTAAGTGGTTCAATATGGGTACAGTACATACAGTACGTTCTATCTGCGGGATGTATAAATGATTTACTGTGTGCACCAAGAAACCATCATACTGATAACAGGCAAAACGGTAACACAACTGGCTCTGCATTACTGCTCACTCACTATACGCATTACATAACTGACCAGTAGTGCAGGAAGAAGACAAATCTGACAATAAAAGGGCAGTCTCACTTAGTGTTGGTATGAGATCACAGACTTAAACCTTGATTTTTTTTCCCCCAGTTTAGTTACAAGTAGTGAAAGGAATCTGATAACTGTTCCCAAGTTCCTCTTAAAGCAATAAAATTCAGTTATTTATGCTTTAAAAACAGCAATAATGGCAAAACATGCCGTTTGTATATCTTCTTCACTGTAATTGTACAAAAGGGCAGAGGTAAAAATACAGTGCTAACTGCAGCCCGCTAACATCATCATTCATTGTGGTCGTGCCTGGTTCCTGTTCTCTGAAGCGTTACAGTCCTCCTGAGGATGGGTGCAGCGCCACGTTCCGTGATCCTGGGTATTTGGTTCCGTTGGCACGGTTACCATGCCTGCAGTGGCAAGGGATTCCCCTCAAATGATGGGCGAGGCAGCAGACACACCCGTTGCCCAGTGCTGCAGAGAGACAGGCCGGGTGAGGGGCAGCGCGCTCTCTCTCTCTCAATCTCTCTCTCTCGTTCTCTCTGACTAGGCATAAATTGGAAGGGGTGGAGCTATGGCCCCTCCAGTGTAACTGCTACATCCTGGTCCTAAAGAGCAGTTGCATACAGTAAGGCCTTTTAAAGACACTGACAGCTTACTTGGTGGTTTCTGGAGGTGAAGTTGATGTATCTTTCACTTCCATATTTCATTATACACAGAGGCAGGCATTACTCCTCAAAAATACAGAAAGGAAATCTGTGTTCATTAATAGATATGGAATATTATGGAAATACGAGAGTAAACCTACCAAAATTTGAAAATAAAATAAAACCAGATTGAGTAATGCTACTAGAGATTTCCACGTTGACACATAGAAATCACTGTAAGTGACCACCTGAGCCTCCACAATGATATTAAGGCCAGAGTTAAAATAAAAGGAGCCAAGAGAGAGGGCCTCCTCACACGCCCCAGCATCCCTACACCTCCCCTGCCAAAGTGACCATTCCTGTGTGATGGTTTTGTCCACAGAATGACGATACAGTAAAGATGCAGGCGTTGTGAAGCTGTGATGAAAGGCAGTCTGTGAAATGGTGCACTACGGGTGGGCCCTGTGCTGCATCTTGGCAGATGCTGCGGCACGCCTCTGTGTGGGGAAACCTGCAGGAGGAGGTCGAGGACGCAGGGATGCGGTTGCTGCATGGCATTGATTGACACAGGCAAGTCCGTCATGCCACAACTCCCGGATCAAAAAAGAAAAAAAAAGGAGAAAAAAAGAAAAGAACCTGGCATTTGCTGCAATATGACAGCTACAGAGCTTTCTGGAAGGCTCTATGCTTGTGCGGCAACCACCAACACCCACGTATGATAGGTGAACGCTTCGTAGCTTGCGCTCTTCTTGCCTTTGCGCAAATAGATTGCGATCAACCTTCAGCCGGCAACGCTCTTTGCAATGCGCCAGCAGCGTGAAGCAAAGACAGAGGGACGGTGTGCCTCCAGCAGCAAGCTGAGAAGAGGTGCTAACACATACACACACACCCAGACACAGGTTTGCGCAGCTATTCTTGTTAGGACCATGCATTTGCTTGCATTGATTTGGACAGCCAAGCCAAAACCTTATCCCTAACCATTTAATGCCTAACCTGGACATAAACACATAAATGAGGTCGTATCGGGCTCTGGTAACCATGAGGACTACCGATCACACAGTGCTTGCTCAGTATTAGTGCTCAGCATCACGAAAACCGGAACACGACCATCCCATCATGAGCCTGCCACATCTTTATCATCACCATGGTACCACCTACATAGCTCGTCCTCTGCGCATCTTTTTCGACGTGACACGTTAAAACGCTCAATTAAAAACACACATTTTGCTCAAAACACACACGATTTAAAATCAGCGTCGTTGACAGTGTGTGTGTGTGTGTGTGTGTGTTTCTGTGCGTTATTCGGTGCACTGGTCTTGTGTCTGCAGCTTGCCCGTTTGTGGAGGAGCTCGGCCAAAGGCACCGCCCCAACATCAAGCAATCCGCATGTCAGACAACCACGATCCACCGCGACACACCGCCAGCAAAAAAACAAAAAAAAAAACATTAACCGTGAACGTATCTCGTCAACTGAACCTTATTATATCCCAGTAATTACACATTTACTTTGCTCAGAAATGCCTGCTGAATTCTGAACGCAGGCTTTGCTAGGCCCGTTCAAAAAATATGCTGCCTAAATCATACTACAGTGCCAAGTTCTCACACCCACTGCCGTGTCTTCCACACCAGTATCGTCTTTAATCACTACTTTAATACACCGATTTGGTGTGGCTTCATCCTCTTTCGTTAAAATAACGCCCGAATACCGTGAGCCATAATCTGCAAATCACTGTCCTAATGCTAGCGTAATTAGCATTGACACATTTTAAAGCATTGACACATGTTTGATGTTCGACATGAGACAAAGCTGGTGACAGACAGAGGGAGCCTACTTACCGATTTCATGGCATTTGCCATGTCCTCGTACCGCTCTGCCTGCTCGGCCAGCCGGGCTTTCTGCACCAGTTGCTCGCGGTCCACCATTTTAGAAGTCGTGTAAGTGTATGTTTGTGCGTTGCTGTCCTGCGTGTGTGTGTGTGTGTTTATTGGGAGCTGGACGTGGTAATATGAATGTTTGAAGGCAGAGTGGAGATCGCGGATCCTCTCGCTGCAGCTGCTGCCTGCTGTCTATGTTCCTGCCGACGGAACGCCCCTCCCCCTCCTACCACTTTCCCTCTGTTGTGTCACCACCCACGTGGGCGTGGCCTTATCGAGTGATGTAACGATCCAGGCAGCTCAGAGAGAGAGAGAGAGAGAGACAAGGGGAGGCGCGGAGAGAGAGAGCAGTGACAGTGCAGCCCGGTGGCCCCACAGTCTGGAGAGAGAGGTGGGTCCACACCTCAGACATCAAAGACAATGGTGTTCCTCTTTTATGTGGCGCTGATGGTGTCTTGTCACATTTTCCATAAAGAGCTCTGGGCGTCACGTGACTCAGTTTGCTCACCTCGCCATGTTGGCAGGAAAGGCTCCTGAAAATGAATAGTTAATGTTAAAGGTGTTCTGACATACATACTACTTTGTCGAAACGCCCTACCGAAGGCTAAATTTATAGATCGATCTGTGCTACCTCATCAGAAAATAATACAGCGTACTTTTATCTCTTATATTTCTCAGTTTTCTGCTTTTAAGAAGATTGTTTTTAAAGTCATTAAAGGTGCAGTGCCGGGAAACGATGCCATGCATGTTCAAACTCATACAGGTAGGATGCTATGATGAAAGTTACCCCATCAGAATATGCTGCCACATAGATTTATGCAGGTAGGACGATATAATGATAAAACCTACCCCATCAGAAAATGATTTAGATGTATGCAGGTAGGATGATCTGATAGTCAAACTAACCCTTTATGGATGGATCCCAAAAGAAAATGTCAGATTGAAGAGAAGACAGATTATATTTACACTCATTTATAGGGGATACATGTTTTACAGGTTTAATATTCACATATTAACTCTATAACTTTTAATTAGGGTTAGAAACAGAAACAGAGTCAGGGAAAAAATCAAGCATTAACTTAACTCCCCACTTTGCCAAAACACATCTAAACCCCGGAAAATTCCACCCGACGGTGAAGTGGGATACTACAGGACCATGACACGCGAGTATAGTATATCAGGTTCTGCTATATGCAAAGTATACCACGGGTGTGGTGATACTGAACTTAAATTAACCAAGCAAACCAGTTTAATGATTTTGGTTTACAAACATAGAACAGATGTGCAAATGTGCACTAAAAAAAACCTCTACAAAATAAGACAAAAAAAGTAACAAAAACACTATATATCTAATGATATCTAGATTGTTTTAATATATGCAAATGTTTGAGGGGGGCCCTTGAAGTTCTAGCACACTTTTTTTTTTCAGCGATAGTACATGGTACCTGGTGTTTTTTTGGTACCTGCTCTGGCAAGGTTCAAAGCGAGCTAAGCCAATACTAAAATGTGACGTCAACAGACTGCCGGCCACTGATTGGCAGTAATGAGCATGACGTCCAACAGCCGTATTTCAATTCAGTGACAGACAGAGTCTGTTCTCCGGTCATGCAGGAAGTACTGAATGATTCGTTGAACAAATCTTTTGATTCTAATCATTCAGTACACTGAAAACAACTCCCTTGCCCGTACACTAGTTTGTATGTTTGTGTAGCATATAGCCGTCACCACAGTTCCGTGCAGCCATGCTATGACGACCCCGTCGAAGAGGTACTATGAAGTAATGGAAAACGTTGTGCCTGATTGAGCCGAGTTGTGCCAGAACTGTATCATGGGAAAGCGTCATTAGTTCACTTATGCCTTGACCGGGTATTTTGCACAATTAAGGAAACAGCCAAAAGTGGACATTATTCCAGACCTGCAGCATTATATCTTCACATAACTGATAAACATGGCCTCATTCCACTCCTGAGACCACTCACACATAACAATAAAAGCATGTAAGATAAACAGGTTATTCAAGTTAAGTATACGCTTTGGAGTCTGTAACGACACAAAAGTTTGCAGCTCCCCAGTCAGCAGTTAAGAGGAAACCTACAACAACCATGTACATAACATTGTCAAATAGAATAAAGACCTTTCATACACACAGTTTAACATTATTAAGAAGTATAAACACCACGTTGGTATAAATATATATGTCACCAGCAGAGAATATAATAGAATTTTGTCTGCTGACTACGTTTTCTATTTTTGCCACCTCATTGCTTATTTATCTTAATCCTATAAACTAATAATCCCATATTGCCACGGTGGCCAGCTCACATCAGTTCACTTGATTTTGTTATGCTTTATTATGTTACAACTGGCCGTTATATATTTCTTCATGCATGTACAAACCTAAAAAAATCACTTTGTATAAGCAAAAAAAATGCCAAATGACTAATTAAGGAAGGAAATAATGTAGCTTGAAAATCATGAAACTGGCAGAAAAACAGGCCAATTACCTCAGTCTGATTCTCTCCTGGGAGGAAAGACATCCTGCAGTCACACACTTGTCTCCTTTCAGCAAATTAAAATAGGAGACTCACCAGATTTACAAAGAAAGGAGACATGCATGTTTCAGATAATGGCACACACAGCCACTGACATGTAAATGATTGTTTAATTATATGATGGTTTAGAGGCAACAGGAACACATTATTTGTTAGATATGGAATATCTGGTGATCTGTTCGGGGTGTACCCTGCCTTTCACCTTGTGTCAGCTGGGACTGGCTCCCACTCCTCTCATGTGGAGGATAAAGCAGTAGAAATTGAAATAATGAATTCAAGGAATGTCCATCTGTGTGTGCATGTCTGCCTATGGGTTGCTTTGATGTCATGGCAACAGTTGGTGTTGCTTTAATATGTCACTGTTCTTCTTCTAATAATTTCCAGCAGGCTGTGTCTCCCGAAAGGTTCAATGCTGCCCCCACAGGAAAAAAAGTAAATTGTGTAAAAGTAAAAGTGCCTCAAGGATGGATTATGGAATGGGCCTATCAGGCCCAGGGGCCCCACTACTATGTTATTCATCTCGATATTTCAACCCTGAACCCAAATAACTCTGGTTATGTTCTTTGATAGATCTTAATAGGGCCCCTTGATCATATACCACGGTTTGTTATTCACCCTTTATATCTAAAAGTGACCCCTCAGCCAAATAACATTGGTTATTTTATTTGAGATTTTAAATCAATTTCCTTTTCTTTTTCTTTAGGAATTTGCTGTTGGTGCAACCTTAGTTTGAACAAAAAAATGTTTATTAATTTGTCCATCTATTTCTATGTACAGCACACAACGTTGTGTTTTTAAATGTATTTATTATCTTAATAGGACCTCCCAGTCATGCACCATTGGTTTATGTTACATCACATTACATGTCATCCAAAGCGACTTACAATGGAATTGAGTACAATCAGCCAGGGGTGGAGTTGAACTTGTGACCATTGAGACCATGATGTCTTTTGCACACAGAATATAGGTGTCAATAGAGGGCACATGTTCGAGAGCTCGCGGGGGCTTTTTCTATCTGTGCTCACAATCTGTCCCCGATCTTACCAATGAAACCTGTTAGGGGTTATGCAGAAACGATATATTAATTTTAAGTAAGATTTAGCTAACTTACTAAACCAGTCTGAGAGGGCCCCCCTTACTTGTGGTGTACCCCAGGGCTGTTTTAGGGTCCATCTTACTATCTACATGCTGCCTCTGGGATCAATATTCCCAAAAACATGGTGTATTTTTCCATTGTTTTACTGACAATGTGCAAATGTATCTACCACTCAAATGGGGAAACAGGGAGTCTTTTCATTAATGATGTCAGAACATGGATGACTCTAAACTTTCTTCACCTAAATGAAAATAAAACCGAAGTCATAGTGTTTGGTCACCCCGATCGAGTGGATGTGGGTGCATTGGTTCCTCTGGCCCCAAGAATTCACACTCGTTAAGTCAAGAGTTTTTCAACTAAGGCTTATCGCCAAGGTGAGGGCCCATCTCCCTCGCAAGGTCTTAGAGACACTAATCCATGCTTTTATAACATCTCAGCTGGGTTATTGTAATTCTTTGTATGTTAGTTTCAGCGGCCCCACGGCCCTCATTTGGAGGATAAAGCACAAGACGAATGAACAAATGAACATTGAATATTTGGTTATTGATTCTCTACAGAGGTGGCCCAGGGTGTAAGCGAACCAGTAGCATATTGACATATTATATCTTGAGATGTTTTACTTAACTTTTCTTCTTACTCAAGTTTAGTATCTCCACAGTTAGGGTTTCACTTTGAATACAAAAGTACAAATTAATACTGGGCCATTTTTGTTATTTTACTTTGGTGTTACATTGTGTATCAATAATAATGAAGCACAGGCTACTCCGAGGTGGTGGGAGGGGAGCCCCATAAGGCTTGGGCCGGCCCTGATCCTTAGACAAAATGACAATATTCTTATGAACTTGCCAATTTACCACATTGCTGAATACATCAAAAAGGGAAACGATGTAAGAAGGGATGTATTTAAGCCTGCTAGGTTTGAGCAATTATCAGGCCCACATAACTTGTTTGAGTCCATAGTGAAATATCTTCTCTGCAGTTTTCAGTTGTATCTTAACTTATTTGTTCCACTACCCTGGAGAAGTAACTGGTTTACGATGAATGCTGTGTAATCAAATGCAAACACTCAGCATGATCATTTTATCCTTTTCCTCAGAGTCAGCTGCTCTTTCGGTGCCTGTCGACATAGAGACCTCTGCTCCAGATTGCACACCAAACCAACTTTCGACCAGGTGAGATAATAGGTTAGGTTAGTTTTTTCACTATCACTTTGATCATGATCTGTGCTGAATTGTGCATTTTTTTTCATTTAAGTAAATATTTCAAGTTTATTATTGGAACTGGTAAGTTTTCCTTACTGTAGACAACTGTACAGCTGATGATTTGATTCTTTCCTATTCTTTCTTATAACCACTAGGTGCCATCAGTGACATGGAGATGCAGACGCACTATGATGACTTTTTTTGAGGCAAGTCATTCTGAAGATCGTGTCGTCCTGGTCTTCATTTAACCATGACCACCACTTTCTCACTTGTGCATTTCCTTTAAGGGTTAAGGGTTAAGGGAAAATACTTCAGCTGAAACCATTCTTTTTAAAATCATCACATAATTGTATTAGAGCTAAAGTTTTGTTGTGTCCAAACTGAATCCTCACGTGATTTAGATAAATAGCAGTTTTATGTAGAAACAAAATAAGGATTCTTACACAATCAGATAAGAGTTAATCCGTTAAGAATAAACATCCAGAATAATTAATGCTGCTACAACTTTTGCTGCTTAAACAATGAATCCAAGTGTTCCAAAGGTGGCTGTTCCCAGTACCTTTAGTGGGAGATATAAGCACTATGAATACATGTGATTATTCTGATTTTAGGAGAAGAAAGAAGTGAAGGAAATGGAGGAAATGAACATAATGTTTTTTTCTTGTATCCAGAGCCAGTAAAACGTCTCTTCGGCTGCATCGTCTTCATGGTTTCAATAAAGGACGCAGAGAATGCTGTGACAGACGTGAATAATGGGGGGTTCTACGCCGAGCTCTTCACTGAGGCTTGCTGTCGTCACTATGAGATGGGGTGAGTAAGATAAGACCAATCATATACTGTATATGTTTATTCAACCAGGAAAAAGGGTATTACTTCGATGTATAATGTCTTTCAGAAGTGTCTTGTCCACTAATTATATCTGAGAGACGCACATTATCTCTGTGTCAGTGACCCCTTCAAAAGTAAAGATGTCGCTCAACTGCTGCCTTCCAACTGTTCACTATAAAAGCTCCATTAAAAGGATTTGTGCTTATCAGCAGGACATTCAAAAAGAGCTGCATGAACTTTAATATTCTTGCCTAATAGACCTGCAATAATTGATTGATTGATCATTCATTTATTACTAAATGAGTGACTGAGGAGGTGGCTGGGACCTTGAGAGACATCACTCCATGACCTGGGGAGGCGATGAGTGTCTGCTCTGGTCAGGAGGGGTCAAGAGAAAAATAGGAACCTTCAGTAGGGGTGCGCAATATGAGCTCAACATCTCAATAACTAAATAAAAATTCATGGCAAAATTCCAGAGAATTCCACAATATGTGTTTGGGTTTTTTTATTTGGAACTACATTTTAGTTTACAATAAAAAAATGTGACAAAATGAATCGATAAATAACAAAAGCAGAGTGAAATAGCTAATTATAATGAGAATTGAGTGGTGGGCCATATGAAATCGATTTAAGACAAAACTGCGAACCACGAGTTTGAGACATCTGCTTCAGAGATGGCGAGCGTTCAGGATGATTCTGAAGCACAAGCTATGAGTGCTGGGCCATTCCATCCCCAGTCTCCTATTTAAGTTTGTACCCTCCGGATGTGTTCTAGGATTCACTGAAGGGTTACAGAGTATAAAGCAGGGACCGCAGTGATGCCCATGTTTTATCCTTGATTCCTGAAAATGACTTTCTTCTCATTAATTCAACTTTCATTTTTACTTGAAATGGCTGATATGAGTTTTGCTTGTTTAATGGTCATATGTATACATATATACATATACATATATATATATATATACATATATGTGTATATATATATGTGGTGACTGTTTCAAGTGTTCCCACTACTGTTTACACCAGTATGCTTAACTTGCACGTACTCACACTCATTGTCTACCACTATATCGTCCACATGAGGGTCGCAGGTGGCTGGAGCCAATCCCAGCTGCCATAGTTTTGAAAGCAAAGTCCTAACAGAAGTGCCCTCAGTTGAACTGGGATTCGAACTGGTGACAATTTGCTCCCGACTGCCACCCAGTGACGTGTAGGAGTATCACTCTACCCGTCACTGCATTGCTGGCACAGGTGCTGAACAATTACATGCAGACAGTGACTAAACAATGTTTTATTTTATTGCATTCTTCCCCATATGTATATTTGTTGTATCTGTTATGAAGTTGGGGTCTGAAGTAGAAAATGTAAAAATAATGGGAGAAGAAAGACATTCAGGCTTTTAAAGGTTTGCTTTTCTCAGGTTATCAAATACAAACAGTGTACATTGTATTTTATGTCATATATTTATTTATAAAGTGCTTAATAGGCATAGATAGTCATAATATGTAATCATGGTGGTGGTGGTGGAGGAGGAGTATTCCTACACCAGGTTGAAAGCTGTTATTTACATTATGCACACAAGTCCTATAAGTTGATACAACAACCTCCTACCCATGGTGGTTAAACTGAAATCATAACAGTGAGCAGGTGACTCCAGCATCTTCACTGTGGTCACAGTTGTGCACATCCCTTCCGATATGAGAGCACTGCAGCAGAGACTCCTCTGTGCCTATGCACTTCAGATTGTCCAGCAGGATTGCTCCTGTCCCTTGACCAAAGAAAGCCTCGTTCCAGACCTCTAAGACTTCGCCACAGCCCATCTGGCGACACACCACCTGAGCGTCACGCTGGTCCCACGCATCATCGCACACCGTTCCCCAAGCATAATTCAGGTACATCTCCACCCGACCCTCACACCGGTCCCGGCCACCCACCAGTCTCAGCATTCCTTGAGAAAAGAAAGAAAAGTCACATAAATTCACTGTGATTTTATATCAAATTGGCCGATTTTGTGTTTAATGACGTGTGACGTATTTGGGCTATACCTTCACCAGTTGACCTCCCCATGGGTTGGCCATAGGTTATGACCTCAGTCTCTCCTACAGTAACCGTGGTGGGTGATCTAGGAGTTGTGCTTTCACTCTCTAAGGGGAGCAGGGAGAAAAGCAGTGATCCTTTAGTGCCCTGAGCATACTCAGGAAATACCAGGAAACATCGCAGAGGCATTAGCCAGGCTCTTTTATAATTATCCTGCTGATCAATATAGGAAGGCTTTTACTTGGTTCCCTTAAGGAGAGAGTGCACTTTGCAAGGGCTCATGATTTGGTAATGGTTTTGTAATGCAATGCTAATAGCACTACTTGTCCCACACATGTTATATGCCATTTGCCCATTCAAACTACCTGCTGAAAGCATGTGATGCTATGACTTAGCGTCTCAACCTCATGTGACGCCGATCACGTGACACGCGGCAGTGTCTGTAAGCCATATTCTGTCAACAGCGGGAGACTGGGGAAGTGAGCAGACACACCAATGTGGTGGTAGACCTCCAATCTCAGTTAAGGGAGCTATTTAAACGAAGGCGTATGCTGTTGTTCTGGGTTTTTTGCATTGTTTTGTTTTAACTCGTGTCAGTGTTTGATTTTCCATGTAAATATCGACACGGAAAATAAAGAACATCCTCTCATTGCAAACCTCCGCTGCATCGTCCTTGGCTAAAACAGACCTCTCCACCTTGAGGTGCAGATTAAAACGATTAAAAAGAGCCTGGCATTGCATTTAAGTCTTACCTTCACAGATAACACCAGCATCCTCAGGATGTCCACAGTTGTGTAGACCCCACCCCGGGAAGTCGCAGTCTGTTATCGCCCTTTCATTGCCCCTGCAATCCACATTGTCCATCAAGATTTGTCCAGAACCTTGGCTGAAGACTGGACCGGGCATGGCTGCTATAGCTTTTCCACAGCCAAGCTGTCTACACACGACCTTGGCGTTGAGTATATTCCAGTTATCATCGCACACTGTCCTCCACTCATTTTTGTATTGGACCTCTACACGACCCATACAGCGATGGTCTCCGTCCATTAAACGAACAGGTGGTGGAGCTGTCGGAATAGATTGATTAAAACACCACTGCAGTATTTCTATATAAAATATACACAGGTTAACAGGTTTTAATTTATAGTCTGTAGTTTTGTAGGTGCCGGTACCTGCTTTGGTGGTTCTGGTTACAGACTTTGTGGTTGGTGACGTGGTGACTGAAGTACTTTCTGTTGCTAGAGGAAAGATGTCACACATGACAACATTACTTGGCGACTTAGGGCATCACAGTATCTGTTTATGATGACAATGGAGCTGCTCCACCACTGTGATTTGTGGCATTGTGCTACAACACAGCTAAAGACAATTGAGGTTTCATGGTCATTTGGCTAAACTACACATCATTTCCTTAAAAAAAATATATTTATACAGTGGAAGAACATGAAGATTCAATGGAGGAAATGATTAGATTGATGATGATTTGCGTTTGCTGTACTGTGTGGTCGTTTACCTTCAGTGGTATATGTTTCCGTCTGGTATTCAGTGGAAACAGGATCCTCCGGAGTGCTGAAGCCTCAAGTGGACAGAAATGAAAATGAGCACATTTTATATCTACATCAGAACTTCTACTGTCATTTTTATCTCAGAGAAGTCTTGAAATTGTCAAACATGCATTCACGTCCTCGTGTTTGGTGTTCTACAGTTCTCAACAACTACTTAGGCAACATTCCCACTTTCACTTAATTTTTGAATACACTTTAAAGGTTATATTATTGACTTTAACCCAAACACAGACATTTACTGTTGCTTGAAAATGACTCCCTCTGTCTTTGGTGATCCCTTGAATTGAATTTTCCCTTCCCGCCTCCATGAAATTGACATTTGTGGTTTTCAGTGCAGAAACTAGTAGCATGGTACATTTGTGATGATAATAATGATGTCGATTTACAATCGTCACCATGCAGTGACAATGAGATCAGCGTACCATGGCAGGTGACTCCAGCGTCCTCGTGATGGCCACAGTTGTGAACCTTCCAGCCTCCGCTCTCGCACGTGCTCAGCTCCAACTCATGTCCCTTGCAATCAACATTGTCCAGGTGTATCGGGCCGGTCCCTCGTTTAAAGTAGGCGTTGGTGTGTGCAGAGATGGCATCGCCGCATCCCAGCTGTTTGCACACCACCATGGCATTTTTGAGGCTCCACATATCGTCACACACTGTTCCCCATTTTCCACGGTAGTAGATCTCTACTCGGCCCTCGCAGGCATGTTTTCCATCCACCAGTCTGATGCTGCCATCACCTACACCGAGAGCAAGTCAGATTTTGAAAAGTTTTGAAATTTAGTTATCGTTATCAAAATAATAGATGATTCATTTAGTAATCTGTACGAGTGTTTTTTTTTCTTTCGATTATTATCCACAGCTTCTTACATGTAAATATGTTGTGGTTTCTTTGCTTCATGTAACAAAGAAATCATTAAAAACTGAATAATTTTGGTTTGTCGACAAAACAAAACATTCAAGAACATCGTCCTTTCCAGGTTTGGTAAACACAGATCAAACATTTTTCAACATTTTCTGACCAAACATGTACTCGATCAATAGACAGAGTAATCGATAATGAACATAGTTGTTCGTTGCATCGCTAAGGTTTTGACTTGGACACTATGGAACAGTAACTGTAGGATTTGTGTGTGAACGGAAGTGTAAATGAAGACGCTAATACAGATAATGGAGAAGGGTGTGGGCCTGTACAGTACGTACTTGGGCTCAGAAAACATCTGACATGTCATTAGACACAGATATTGTCACTGTATGCCTTGGCTTACACAACACACCCTCAAAAGAAACTCTTAGGTGTTCAATCCTTAATCTGGAATTTGCATTCCCAGTGGATTTCATGAGGGCGGTCATTTAAAAAAAATCACTTGTTAACCAAATTTAAAAGAAAAACAATAGTGTGAACACAACAAAGGGGGTGGGGGGGCTGGAATTCAAGAGTGTGCCTGAGGCATGTTTTTCTTTGAATGTACAAAAGATTTCTTTCCATTCCGCCAAAGAAAATCCCTTTGATGTAGTCTAAAATTTGCATGTGTCATGCCAAATCATGTGGCTGAGATTTTTTACACCGGATGACCTTCATGACCTTCCTCAACCCACTGGGTCAATTTAGAGTGTCAAGTAAAAAAAAAAAAGCCCAACTTTTATTGGCAAAAGCAACAGTTGCGGTGGATGTTATGAGCTCATATCATCAATATGCCATTTATAATTTTTTTTTATATGTACTGCCACTTTGAGGCCCCTGACTAAAATTGACAAGTCTTTTTTTTGTTCAGTGGCTAAAATCTGTTATTCCTTGTGTTCCATGTTTTTGGAACACTCAACTGTGTGAACCATCCCTTTAAAAGAGTTTATTTGTTTGCATTTTGTAAAACACAAAATGCATGCTGTGGTTAGCTTGATCATTTGGACTACTGTATATGCTATATAACGTATATATAAATACGGTACTGTGTAAAAGTTTTAGGCACCTCCAGCTCTGTTGTTTTTTCTGTCTGTCAAATTCTATAATCATTGGAATTTGACTTAAAGCTGGTCTTATATATTAGCGAGCTGTCAATGAGTTTAACCCATGCAACATGTGTATGTAATGCTCAAGCATGTCTTGAATAAACCTGGCATAATAGATGTTTTTTACAGCAGATATTTCTTTAAATGAAATAGTAGGACAAACACAGGATTTACCAGTAACATTAATTAAGGTTCCGCTCCAGTATTAATAGAGCTGTGTTATTGTTCAAGTGTAAGGCTAGATCATGCTAAATACTTGACAACTTTTTTTTAAACAACAACAAAAAAATATATATATATATATGTGTGTATATATATATATATATGTATGTGTGTATATATACATATATATGTGTGTATGTATATATATATATATATATATATATATATATATATATATATAATATGCACATGCTATTTAGATGTAAATAGAGTTTGTCTTCATTGCATAAAATAAATACATTTAAAAAAATGTATAGATGTAGAGGACGCCAGCATAGAGGTCAAGGAGACAGGAGCTTGTTTAGCCTTGTAGTCATTATTGTTACAGGTGGATCTTGGTGTGTTTGCCTAGATAGATGTGAAAGTAGGGGCCACTCACGTAAAGAGCTCTGAGAGGTCGGGGAAGTGTAATTGCCAAAGCCTCTTCCAGCCATATTCGTTGGTTCTGGCAGCAAAATAAAAAAAAAAGAAGCAACAACTCAAATGACATGAAATAAAATGGGAATGGAAAGCAGAACCACACCTACTTCAGCAACAACAAGAAGTCGTATAAAGGCCCTTACCTTTGCAGGTAACGCTCACATCCTCAAAGTGGTAACAGTTGTGGTTGCCCCAGCCAACATTTCTGCACTCGCTGAGGGCCATTTCATTCCCCTTGCATTTCACGTTATCCAGCAGGATGGAGCCTTTGCCTTGTCCGAAACTCTTACCATGCACTGCCATTCCACAGTGCAGCTGCTGACATACCACTTTAGCATTCACAATGTCCCACTCATCGTCACATACTGTGCCCCACTGGCCATTGTAAAGCACCTCCAGTCTTCCCTGACACCTGGTCTCTCCGTTCACCAGTCGTACTTTGGAGGGAAAAAAGAAGCATACAGTATCAATCAGACCTTCTCTCTTTCAGATTCATTTTACTCCACACAACTGACTCTGAGTGTGGTGATGAGTTTCGGCATGTTCGGCTGATCTGTGCTGTTGTGCCTGTTAACCCTTTAACACAGGGGTGTCAAACATATGGCCCACAGGCCAGAACTGGCCCGACCAGAGGGTCTGATCCAACTTGCAGGATGAAATTGTGAATCTAATCATAATGTTATGTACTATACTATACAGTTCCAGATACCTGTGACTAAATGTTTTGTGCCTTTGTAGATCTACTGTGATCTGTAAGTTGTAATGCACATGTGTAAACAGTTAACTTAGGCATAATATTGTTGAAAGTGCACTTACTTTTCATCTTATTTCCAGTTGTTTGTCATATGTAAAAAGATGCTTCATTAAATGTAAAACAAAGGGACAGATTTAGTTCTTTATAGGTTATTATACTGTTTTTTTACTGGTCCGTCCAACTAGAGTTTGACACGGCCGCTTTAACACCTAAGCCTCAAAATGTCTGTCTTGACTTTTTTCCTTATTTTAACCATAAAAGGGCCAGAAAATGTCCTGTGACTAAGTGCTTTTGCCCATTTTTCCAGAATAACTTTCGATATCTGGCAGTTATTTACATTTTACTGCATGTTAATAATATTTAGTTTTATTCAGGAAAAAAGCACAAGAACACCAGATTTTGCACATTAAATTTGTAATTTGAATGGTGCAACACATATTTAAAATAACATTTGATTGAGTCTTTGTCTCACTGTCCAAAAACAGGCCAAAAAATGCAAACTATGCACAGGCGTTTTTCCAACTCTCTCCTCTCTGGTGACAAAGACGCTGTTTCTCCAGCTTCCTGCAACAGTGCAAGTGAAATGACCGTAATGACCACACCAATGACTTGCAACTTCTCAGCTTTCGGAAACAGTTTCCGATAGCATAAACCGTCGCGTAATTACGGTAATGCAAAGTGCTTTTGTGTCGTCTGCGATACGCTCAGTGTTTGTGGGTTTTAAAGGCTTCTTCGTGCTGATGTTGGGTTTAATATTGTGACATTTTACGTGTGAGTATCCAGTGTCAGCCGCTCAGAATACAGGCCCAACATTTCACAATTTGCACTCGTTCAATATTAATTAAAGTGGACTGATTATTAAAGGATTGATCCTTGTGTCGTGTGTTGATGACGTGATTTATAGTTTGGGTGTGGACCTCGGAGGATTTTCAGATTTCAATGTGGGCCCCTGCACTCTTAAGTTCACAACAGTTTTCCATGCGTGAGAGGGGGGTTTTTGGAATTGGAGAAAGTGGCCTTGTTTTAAGAGCCCCAGGCACTGATCTGTTCTCTGTACTCTCCTTTACTGACACACAGCCTGCCACTGATATGTTACCATCGTGTGACCTGGATGCAGATTTTGTTTAAAGTGAACATATAGGTGTCAGGACATTATGCCGGCGGCTGTGTGGCGTAGTCCTACCTTGATATTGCGTACCAGTTGAGGTTTGCCCGCCATGGTCTGAAACAGAAGGGAGGGGATGAAATGGAAGATCTTGGTGTTCCATAGGTTCTATAAATACTATGTACTGTATTTCCCTGTAACCCTAGACACTGAAGACTGAATCCACAACAGGAGGCGTGGTAAGATTATTCTCTGCATCAGCTACAACTAAAATATGTTAGCTTGTTTCTTTATTTTTTGTTGGAAAGGCTGGAAAGACATTTATTGGAATAATGCAATGCATGCTTATCAATCAATCAATCAATCAATCTTTATCTGTTAAGCACTTAAGGCTTAAGGCTAGAATTGATCATACATCCTGATAATAAGTGAATAAGTAGAAATAAACCAAAGTAAAACAGAGGATAAGACAAGCATACAAATAAATAAATAAAAGGTAAATGACAGAAGGATTGAAAGAAATATGATAAACAGATAGAGATTCAACTTAAAAGAGACTTTTTATATGGCTTTCATTTAAGTATGTAAAGGGATTTTGGTTCATGACCCAAGTACCTTCAAAAATTGGTTCTTTCCTTTTAACGATTTAAAATGACAGTTTTCTTTTCAAACATTATTTGTTTATATATGTGAGTTTTTGCACAAATGACCAAATTGGCTCTGCGTCATACCTATCAGGTTTCAACCTGACCCACATCGCCCTGAGAAGTTTCTGGGCCTGTATAGAGAATGTTCTGATGCCTGAAGACTAATGTCTCAGGTATCAACTACTTACAAAGACATTGTATTTGTCTTTTTTTGTTTTTTTGTTAGCCATCACATCCAGCGTAGGTCATTTCACAGACTTGTCCCTTTTGTTTGGGACAGCAAAACATGTTCACTGTATGCACAGAAAAACTACCTGTTTTAGCTCCCGGGCTTGTTCTTATACCTGTTCACTGTGTGTCCCGCAGCTTGTGCTCTGGTTTATGTTGTGGGAAGACACAGTTCCTATTCTAAGAAGAAACAGAGGAGTCAACTTACTGTATAAAGCTCGTTTGTTTATCTTCACGTCTCCTGAAATGAGAATACAGAAAATGTCAGTGAGGCACATGCTGTGTTTTAAGAAGCAGAGCCAATCATTTGATGTCGACACAATTGAATAGGACGTCCGTTGGTTGGGATTGATCCATGCTCTGTTGAAGTAAGTGCAGGGCTTTTAGCCAAGTATCAGTGGTAAGCACAGGCCAGACAGTCACTGTGGACAGAAAAGCACTATTCCACAGGGACTTCCATCCCAGATACACCCAGTTCTTGAGTGTTATTAATGTGTCAAACGTGTGGTCATGCACTGACACACAAGAGGTCATATCATATGTCAGTTATCAGCAAGCAAAAAAAAAAAATCTTTCCCATGAAACTGACTTTTAAAATATGCTGCTTCTCAAAACAAATTCAGCAAATATACTGGAATATGAAAGAAAATTTTAAACAAAACAAAAGGATGAGGTATTTGTTTAATGTCGAATTGTAAATAATAGCTCTTCATAAAGCTTGAGAATCGCTTCCAGCCTTTCTTTTTTTTTTGGTTGTGAGCCAATGTATGGAAAATGATCTTGGGAACTTTCCATAAATAAATTTCACATTGTTCCCGTTTTCACGTGATGTAGCAGCGCGAGATAAAACATTTGTTTCTCTCATACAACCACACTTCAAAAACACTGACTTCACAGTGGAACAGAAGGTTAAAACAGGGGCTCGTCCAATAAAATCAAATCTATGTATATGTACTATATCACAATGAGATTTTGAGAAACACTCACTTTTATGCACCAAGGTCCACAGAGAAAATCTTGTGGGGACTGTTGATCTACAGTAATGCTGCCTTGTTGGGTATACATTTGTGACAAATAGGATAATGTGAACACAGAATGTCAAACACTGAAGTAGGCAGCAGTGTGCCGAGATGTAAAATCAACTATTTCCTCTATGGCCTTTGGTGTGGAGAGCAAGGTGTTGTGTTTCTTGCCAGAAAAGGCCTTTGAATGGCAAGTATCTGGATTCTAGGTGGGTCTAAAGAAATCATCAAGGTCAGTGTCAGCAAAGATGTATCAAAACCTCATACAACCACATGTAAGACACACACGCACCGAATCGTAGCAGCACACCGATGACCACCAAGATCAGGGTTCCCAGCAGAGACACCAGGAGCCAGACGGCCGGGTTCCAGCACCGACACTCGCTCTCCACCACACGCTGGCTCCTCATGGCTGCCTGACTGACCATACACCTGGAAAAACACACACACACACACACACACACACGTTCATACAGTTGTCCCTCATCGGGCTTCCTAAAACTCTAAGTGGACTAGATGACAGTGTGATGAAAGCAATTACTATTTTTGTCCTGCCTCCGCCTCGTCTAATTATAGTGTTGGACTGATGGAGCCTGCAGTCACACTTTGGGAAATGTGACTATAATAACAAAATAGTGTCCTGTACATCATTCCAGATGCACTTTTTGGAGGGAATTGGTTCTACGACACTCTTGCCTCTGCAGCAAGAAGACCGGGGTTCGAGACCCGGTCAGAACGAGGGTCTTTCTGCATGGGGTTTTCTCCGGCTTCCTCCCACAGTCCAAAAACATGCAGATTTGGGGATAAGGTTAATTGGACACCCTCATGTGGAGGATAAAGCGGTAAAAAATGGATGGATAGATGGTTCTATGACTCAGGCATACCCAACCAGGATGTCCACGTGGGCTCCATAAAGGTAATATTTGGGCTGAAAATATGGGTCACAAGTGGGTTGGCCCCAGTAAAAGCCCATGCCCACTTTCCAAGTTACCTGGGTGCTAAGTGGGCAAATGATGCAGGTCCTATGTGGTTTCAGGAACATGGGTTCCACACAGGTGGGGCCACCTTGGAAACCACAGACAAACCCACATGGGACCCATATTGTCAGCCTGTATATGGGGTGTGACTGGCCTCACAATCGACAGCTTTTGCCAGTGCTGTCGCTAATTTTTTTATATCGTTTTGAACAGATCTACTGTTCGGCATTGTCCGGGTTCATTCCTGCGTCGGACATCGCACTCATGACTCTTCCGGTGACGACGCTAGGTACCATCCAAGTAGAGCCGAGCCTACGACTGTGTAATGGAAATGGAGTATGTGAGTATTTCTATTCCCTCCAATTAGATGTTAGTCCATCTGAGTGTACCTCCCTTAAACCTGCTGTGCAGAGAGGTACCATTTTTCACATGTTTGGTGAAACGCAGCCAGAATCCCAGAAATGATCAAATAGCACCAACAAGTGCTGCTGTTGCCAGTATATTTAAAAAAAACACCACCAGGAACAGGGCTTAAAGTTATATAATGTTTGTTTGCACAAAATGGCCGCCATGCACCAGCCTGGCAGCAGATAACGGAGACAGCAACAAGATGATCTGGGTGGGGTCTATTACATTGACAGGTACGAGCCGAGGATGGTTAATGTCCGAGCTGGCCAGCATCATCAACAGCTGGGGAAGGCTTGTGTTACCGACAGAGGCAGACACCTGCTCTGTGGATTTCAAGGGGATTTTCCCCACACACAGAGAATATTAGGACTCACAGTCAATCACTCAATAATCAGTGATAGATAGTGCTACGGCCGACGGTGAATACCCTCCATTCTCCACAACTGAGAAACAGGGATGAATATATTCCCAAAAGATTAGGAAACTTCCATGGGGGGGGGGCGAAATTAGGACGACTCAATTCCACAGTTCATTTATTATGTTTGTCCCCAGAAATGAATCGAATTGCGTGTTACTGAGCATGTTGTTCGGCCTCAGGTTGTTTGTCTCTTGGCACACGCAGAATTCCCCCTGACCTTACATAGGAATGTGTATTAGCTGAGGATGAGGGGAGAATTTGATATTGGCCCCTCGAGATAGTGGACATTCCGAGCCCGGGGGGCACAAAAAGACATTTCTGCTTTCTGTGGTCCCCATTGTCAGGCATAAATGCTGCTTCCTGCAATCTGTCACTAGAATCCTCCAAAACGCTTAGGTACTTGATGACACTGCCGGGGCGCCTCTTGTCTCCTTGGAGAACAGGAGGCAGGAGAGATGGACGGTGGATGGGGTGTTAAAAATCTTCGGCCACTGTATAGTGTATATTGAATTATCACTCTGTGGCAGATTGTGCCATGACAACAGGTCCCGTTCATATTCACTGTCGCATTGTCTCGGTGGTTTCACAGGGAAGTCATTGTACGTCCATCTGGGAGGTGGGGATTCTGACACCAGCACAACACTCAGGAACCACGGCCATCTCATTTGCGGGCTGCACCAACATACCCCTTAGAATTCTGGGACAAATGGCTCAGTTATGAGGGATGAAAAATAATCTAGTCCCCAATGTTATGTTTTTCAATACTCCATTCATAGAAGGATGTAGCACAGATCCGCTGGGGAATAATGTTGCCTTTTGTGTCGGGGCTCTGCTTCCACTCCCTCCTCACTTTGCTGCACTGAGGAAAAGCTGAAAGATCTCAGCCCCCACAAAAATACACAATAATGTCTGAATGAGACCAGAAAATAACACTTTCAGTCTGTCTAGCAGTTTGTTTGCCACTTTTTTTTTTTTTACATAAACATAAAACACTAAAATGTGAAATGACACAAATACAATGACATACATTTTCTACTATAAATCATGTACAACAAATTATTTAAGATGAGTCAAACTTTCATGTTGATTCTGTGAACAACTTTTCATTAAATCAACCTTTTCATATTGTGACAAAGAAAACCATTCATGTTCAGGTAAAAATATAAACATTTACATTTCTAAAAAAATAAAAAGCCACCAAAGTTAAATAAATATAGCAAATAAATGAGCCACATCTCTCAGAATATCTAAACTAAAATACATACCTGTTGTGAAAGTGATTCTCTTCAGTCTTTTTCTTTTGTAAAGTTTTGCTTAAAATGTCCTCAGAGTGTTAACAGCACACAGCTTAATTCCACAAGTCACGCAAGAAGCACAGAGGCAGAGAATCTCGGTCGTCCAGCACTTCTGTCACTTCTTACTTCTTTCATCTCCTTCGCCCTGCTGCACTATAAGTACCTGGTTTTCGATGACAGGGATTACGTAAAAACATGAAATAGCACAGCTATGTAGGGTTTTTAACGCCATGTGCCTGTCTATAGTTAAAAGAAGCAGGAGGGGCCAGGAGAAGAAAAACAAAAGACAGAGACAATGAAAGCTAACCCCCTCACTGCTACACCTCCATCTCCAGTGTCAGCTTGTGCTCACTGAAGGTGCAGTCCTGCTCATCCCTGCAGTGCACAATCTCGCCGAGGAGGACAAGGCTGTGGCGTAGCACCCTGAAAACACACCCTGAAAACACCCTGAAAAAGCCCTTTACAGTAGTGGGACATAGACAAAATATCCCCACAAGGACAAAATGTGTTTGTACAATTTTGTTGCAGTGTGTTTGTGTGTGCAAAGTGAACCAGTAAACAAGTAACAAGTAAACCAGTGTAATAACTTTAACCGAATAACTTAACACCATTTAGATATCTAAAGGTATTTAGATTCATTTCACATAAAAAATGTTCTCACATAAAACACTGTTGCCTCGGGCCAGCTCTGGACTGCAGACTAAAATGACCCAAATCTTTTTAATTTGGATTTAGGTCACTTTGAAATGTGATCCATATCAGACATTGAGCAAGGTCAGGTACCAGGTGACTTCATAGCATATGAGCCAAATATCAGTTTTAGGTCACTTAGGCCTTGTTTAGACTGCAGCCCCAATCTGATTTGTAAGCATATCTGTCCATATTCCTGACTAACTGTTTACATTATATATTGCAAGTGATCAGCTCTAGTCTTCCATGTGGATTTCTATAGTTACAGGTCACGATGCAGAAAAACAAGTAGTCTAAACTAAATAAAAAATGATCAGAATCGCATTTGAAACCACCTTCGTCTGTGGTTTGAATCAGCTTTGGAAAAATTGGATCTGAAAATATGGATCTGATCTAGGACCACATATTAAAGTGACGCAGGTCTGATGTGAAGCCCCTGGTGATACTTGAGTAGGTTTTTTGTGTACTTGTACTTTTTTAAGTCGTTTTTACTGAAGTTTGTTTTTTGGAAATACTGTACTGTACACGACATTTTAAATCTCATCTATTACTGAATATAAAAAAATAAAAAAATAAATAAAATTCACACACTGGAAACTTTGGCATTGAATGATGAGGACGGGTGAATGAATGAATGAGGAGGACAGATGAATGAGGACAGGTGAATGAATGATGACAGGTGAATGAATGATGAGGACAGGTGAATGAATGATGAAGACAGATGAATGAATGATGACAGGTGAATGATGAGGACAGGTGAATGAATGAATGATGAGGACACGTAAAAGAATGATGAGGACAGGTGAATGAATGATGCCAGGTGAATGAAGGATGAGGACAGGTGAATGAAGGATGAGGACAGGTGAATTGGCATTAATTAAGGTCCATGAGTGAGTGAGTGAGTTAAAGCATTTGTGACCTTTGACCCATTTTGACTGACACATTATGTGTTTACATATTTTATTTTGTCACCAATTTGTAAAGGTTTGTCTTTAAAACTGAATTTGTGTCCCCTTGTCATTTTAGCATGACACATGAAAGAACCCCAACCTTGTTCAAAAAGTAACTAAGTAACTTTGAGTACATTTTTAGACCAGTACTTTTACTTGTACTTAGAATAGTGGTACTTTTAATATTGTAGTATATTGTAATATAATAGTGTAATATTTCAGGACTCTTTCCACCTCTGCAGATGCAGCAGCAGGAGCTAGGATTTTTATTTATTCATTTATTTTACATTGCTGCATTTTCTTTCCCTGGCTGTCTGGTTCTGCCGCTTTCCAACAGTGTGACACACATAAACAGATAGGGATGGAAATGAGAGAAGGAGCAGCCCAAGGACACCCTGATAAGAGAGAGCAGTATGCTGAATCTCTCTCTTTCTGCCTGTCTCTCTTCCAGCCTCACAATGAACACTGATCACTCAAGATGCTCTCAACTGATACACATTGCACTAAAAATGAGGGGAAAAAATAAAGAAATATACAGAGTAAGGTTCAGGCTCAATGTTTACTCTATGCTTCAATGAAATACAAGGAGAAAAATTGAGAGGGGGGAGAAGTCTTATTTCCAAAAATGTTGAGTAAACGTCCAAATGCCACCCTGTGGATGGACATGGTATGCTTTACCTCTTTGATGATTTTTTGGCAATGTGAAATGGTCTGTACATACCACTGGGGATTTATACTTTTCAATGTTGTTAGTGTTGCCAGACAATGATATCCCGGGGAGAGGTTCTTCAAGGTCAAAGGAGTCATTTAAAATTTGCATTGATGACTCTATTTTTCTTTTATGTATATATATGTATATATATATATATATATATATATATACTGTATATACATATATATATTATATAAAAAAAACTGCTGCCATTTGACATCATAGTAGAGAGAGTGGCCATTACGTTGAGCCCTGTTTTTCACGTACAGTGTTTTACCAAATTGAAAAGTCTCATTAAAGTTTTCCTCTATGAATACAGATTGTTAGAGCCATTTTTGGTTTGTGTGTGTTTGTTTATACCTGGAAGCCACAGTAGGAGGCGCTCTGTACTGTGGGGTGCAGGAAATTAGTAAATAGAATAGCAGGTAATTACTCTGCATGTGTGCCGCTTACTGTCGTTGACGTCCTCGTCGTCATTTTGGTGTAGCAATGTGTTTGGAATTTGCATTCAGGTTACAAACAACAACTACCAAGTACCGGTACAGCAGCCCCTCAGTGGCTTAGGTTCGTTTTGTTGTTTATATTTTGATAAAAACAAGTCACTATACACATTATTCTCCAAATGTCATAAAATTATTCTGCTGTATTAACCTTCAAAATATGATACTCTGGAAGATTGCATACACATGTCATAACTATGATGTCCAAAGGATGACTTCTTATCTCATAATAATGACTTACTTTCTTATAATTAAAGTTGCTCGCAATTGTGCCATGGGTATGCAACAGGCTTCCATAGTATCATGTTTCAAAGGTTATTATACCAAAATGTCTTTGACATCCAGAGAAGAATAGTTATAATTTAGTATCTCATAATTACTTAATTTCTCATAATTGTGACTCAGTATCTCATATATGACTCAAATGAGATGTTAAGTCTTACAATTATGACTTAGTATGTCATACTTAAGACTTGGGTGTGCACTCTTTTTTTTTTCAAGTGGTGGAAACAGGCTTACGTATGGTACAGCACTACATGAATGTAACATTACAAAAAACAAATGAAAACATGAAATTAAAATATGTTGTCCCTTATCTCAATATTGATCAAAACAATAGCTCGTGACTAATATTTTGACCATAATTTAGAAACCCCACACTGTGCTTACAAATAAATATACATATAAATAAAATTGTAATGTGAAAATAAAAAAATATTTATTATGAGACTTTGTTAATATAGTTTAACCATAAAACAAATGATATACTGTATGTTTCTCACCTGAAAATCTCCAAAGGTAATTTTGGTAAGCAATTAATTTGTGGAGAATAGACGTTAGGCGAATGTGTTTAAAATATGTATTTAATTTGCATCAGAAAATATGCATGAATTACCTACAGATCTGGATGTCAACATTTATTAATTGACCCCTCATGGAACAGACTAATGGAGCACTTCCAGTCTATAACCACTAGTAGGCGCCTGTCTCACACAAAACAAGTTGATTCAGCTCAGTTGGACTCGAGGATTATGTTGCTTTCACGGACTGGCGGTGGTATTGAGAAGACTGTTGGTTGTATTAAAATCAGTATTGAAATTAATACTAAATTAATTTGTTGGCTGAATCCAACAACAAACGACGGAGCTATATAGTTAAAGGGCAGAGGAAATTATAAATAAAACGAGTAATATGAATAATAGGGACCCACACGAGTCGTAACTCCGAGGACGCAGGGCGCGTGAATGCACCACAGCTCCTGGACTGGTCAGCAGATTGACGGCGGACGCATCCTGTCGCGTTTGAGACGCTGCTACACTGACACATAAACAAGCTGCCAGCTTGGTTCTGTGGACCTTTGACAACAAACAATATCCCTGTCCACAGTGGTAAATCACCAATGTTAACGTGGACTAGAAGCTAAGTTTTAAGGGCAGGATTCCATTGATGAAAAGTAAAATGTAATAGTCGAGCCCACTGAGAGGTGAGTTTGGTGCAAGTTTCAGCTACTATAAACTTAACGGGAAGCTAACGCTGGCTAACAAGACGTAATTAGCGAGTCAGGATTTGCTTTATCAACTGCGCCGCTAAGTGTAGCGTCACCTAATTGACTGTATAACAGTCCGTTAATGTTCACTGGTAAATTAGCCATTTACTGAAGACTGTAACATGAACCGTATCCCAGCGTCCATGTGCTGAGAGTCCAGGCTACAATAACACGCTAACGGTGCAGCTCTGTATATTAAGTTCACCTGTTGTATCCTCAGCTCGAGGTTAACAGTCATGTTAATGTGTACCATTTTGTGTATCAAAGAATAAAATTGTATTCTGATTACTTTGGTTCATAAATCTTGGAGCAGGCGTGCAAATGTGCACTAAATGAGCAACTCCAAATTAAAACAAAAATAATAAGATAAACACAATTCAAATATCTCAATATATGTGAAGCTATATCTGTATCACATCTTGCCTTGTGATCAGTGAAGTAGCTAACTTATTACATTAATTGTTTTTGCCTGTTTGCTTTGTTGTAAAGGTGTAACAATTAGTCTAAAAACTGAACTTTAGATTTAAATATTGAATCCCTGTAAAGCAAATAGATCGATTCTCTCAGTATATAGTTAGAAAATAGTGGCTGAGAATGTGTAAAAAACTGTGGATTGAAGAATGAAAACGATTTCACTCTAAAATATAATTTGATCCGACCGTGGAAGGAGCTGAGGAGCCAATTCTCCAGAGGTTCAATCTCCCTTAGTCTTAAACCTGAACTCTGGAACAGTCAAAAGGCCAAGGCAGTGTGTTTGGCTTTTGAGGAATAAGGAGCTCACTGTCATCTCATGCTAGGTTGTACATGCGTATATGATTAAAAGTATTTTAAAAATGTACAATTACAAAGAGTGAAAACCATTATAGATAACAATAATTTCTGTTCTGTGGGAAAAGTGGTTTTGTCTTGCTCAGTAGTCTAGCTACTGAATTTTTAATAATCCTGAGCTGCACTATTCTACTAGTTTTTAGGCAAGTCATGTAGGCCAGCGAAAATAAGGGCATGTATGATTTTCTCTGTTGTGGTGTTGACTAGTACAGATCTGATTTTGGAAATATTCCTGAAGTAGTAAAAGCATGACGAGGCTATTTTTCCTCACATGTTCCAGATTCAAGTTAATGTCTAAAATAACATCCATGTTTGTGTGTCTGACAAAGAGAGAATGCATTGTGGTTGTAAACTAGCACATGTTTTCCTATTAGCTCTGTATATTAGGCTTGCTTTTGTGAATATTTTCCTTATTTCCTTCTTATTTTAATTATTTCTCAGTACTTTCTCTGTGCTACAACACTGCATTTTCTGTTCATCCAAAAACAATAACACCTGATCCTTTCTCTTAAATCGTCCACTGTTTCATCTTTTCAGTTGCCTGTGACCTGGTGTGATACTTGCATGCTGCATGTCTCTTGATAAACCATCAATCACCCACCTGCACCTCCTCTCACCTCTCGTGCATGGCTCTCTTTTGACATGAATGTGCCATGCCTTTCCTCGCATGTTGTGCTGTGACTGAGGCATCATGGGGACAGAGTGGGATAACCCTCTAACCATCTCATCCAAGAAACCCTGCCAGAGCCAGACGGGCCATGGGCGAGAGCTTGAGAGGCTTCGTGCTGACTTGGAAGCGGAAAAGAGCCAAACGCAGCAGGCCCACAGACTCCTCTGTGTCGAGCTGAGGTGTCTGCGAGAAGAAGCAGAGAGGGAGCAGCGGAGGGTCGTGAGGGAGCTGTCGGCAAAGCGTGGGTACCAAAAGGACAGGCACTCAAATAGATGTGGGAGTTTGGCGGCTAAACATGTGAATATCAAAGATTTAAGACATTACAGTTCATGCAGCAGAGACCTGTCTACAAAGCTGGAGCTGTTGCTGCTGACTCTGTATGACGAGATAAATGGTGAGCGGGAAGACTCTAGCTTGCATCACAGGCAGGAACTTGAGCTAGAAAAAGCCCTCTTCCTCTGCCACCTGCTAGAAAGTAATAGGAAACAGTTGGAGGAGAAACACAGAGCAGGACACCCTGGCTACAAAAGTCTCACAAGAAAGCCCACTCAGAAGAACACCAGACAAGCTCAGAACACGGTGCCTCTAGGCTGGGAAGTGAGTGACGCTAACCCCAGCACCACTGCTGCAGCCGTGGACACCTGTCACAGCAGCTCTTCGAACATTTGTCACTCTCACAACACTCCCCATGCAGGCTGGGACGACCAGCCCCCCTGCAGCAGCAAGTCCTCTGGGTCAGAAGAGTCCACGCCCTCCAAATGCATGGACACCAACATGGAGGTAAGCTATTTTCATATCTGCACATGACACTTTTCACTCTTCAGTATGATTATATACTGTAATATCACATTATAAACTTTATTCCCGTGCATTTCTCAAAATGGCTATGCCATAGAATTGTGTGAATTTCAAAGATAAATGTGGTACTCTCCCTGCATTATTCAAAAACATGTTAACCATGTCGTCACTAAGTCATTTAAATGCAGGACCGAGTTCTGTGCTTATTTTTTTGACATCTGATGTGTCAGAAATGTTCATGTTTTTCTCTGTGCTAATTCAAGGTGGAGTTACTGTATGTGTGGGATGTATTTGACCACCAACCTGCTCCGCGGTCACATGACAGACAAACAAGAGAGGCTTTGTTGTGTTAGGATGTAGGTTGCACTAAGCAATGATGGACCTGGATAAAAGTCTAGATGGGCTTTTGCACTTCTGTGTAGTGGATATTTTGTTTGACTTACATGCTGCTTAATGCTCCTGCAGAGTTTATATTTTTATCTATGTGTCTGCATCATGTGATGAGCGCACTCTCTGGTGGTGACTGTTCTTCTGTAAGCAGCCCTGTTCTAATTCAGGGCATTGAAACAGTATAGAAATACTGTTCAGTGGAGCTCACATTCGAGTTTCCTCCAGGCTTCTAAAGCCATTGGTCTTGTGAGCCATGGCTCACAAGCCATGGCTCACAAGACCAATGGGAAGGACTGCAATGCTATGTTGGCACAAAATGACAAGGCAGGAAAAATGTATGAGCTTTGATCTGTCTCTTGTAACCTTTCTTTTTAAATCAAAATCTCAAATTGAAATTGCAGTTTGAAACAATGTACATTTTGATTCTTTTATGTTCTATGCCTTTATATTTAGAATGAGAGATTTTGCACACACACCAATTAGTGATATTGAATTTGACCTCTGCATTTAACCCATCCTTTTTACGCACCAGTAGTGAACACACACACACACACACACACACACACACAAGCCAGGTGAATTAGCAGTGAGCAGCAGTGGGAATTGGGTGACTTGCTAAATTAATCTAATCTTCATACCTCTTAAAGAGATTAGTTCTGATTGTATCTTATTAATCTTCTCTTCTGATTGGTTCTGTTCCCCATTCTTACCGCCCAATTTTTTTGTCTAGTTTCAGTAGACATTGTCATAGTGTTAGTCATCTCGTTTCTGTTGATTTTTCACCAGTTTTCGTCAATGAAATTAACACTGCCTTCAAGCGCTTCAGACTATATGAAGTAGTTACCAAGTTGTCCAGCAGAGGGCTCCGTAAGTGCAGCTTGCATCCATGCCGCTTTTGCTAATCAAAATAAAGACAGTGATGTCATGCTGTTTTGCGGTGACAGTGAACACTGAAGCATAATGCAAGCAGCACGTGGAGGTATTTCTGGCTCTACTATAGAGGGCAAAGTAACCAACAACTCTGCATTCTCAGCTGTTGGCTTATAGCTGTTAGATCCAGTCGACCTCATGTAGCTGTGTGTGGGCAGAGAGAATTATGCAAATATCCTTGAATGTATAGCTCAACTCTAAATTTTGTATCAGCAAGATTTTTGGAAAACGTGACAGCCCTATACTCTGTGCTGCTGAAACTTTATCAGCATTAACATCAAGCTTAAGTAACTGAGTTGTAAAGCTGATTGCTGTTTTGGAATTAGCTTGTAGCAAGTTGTAGCAAGAAATTTCTGGCAATGTGATGTATGGGAAGTGTTGTCTTCTTATTAGTGTGCAACTTCCAATCTTTTCAGTGCTGTTGAATGAAGGCTGTGAAATTTGACATTTTCAGTGGACTGGTGGAGTTTTGAGAGTCCTTTAACTTTGTGGTTTCAAATGTTTTTGTAATTGTTCCTCCTTGGCCTTGTCCAACAGGTTTTCCAAAGTGTGTCTGTTGTGTCTTCTTCACTTTCAGTGAATAACATCTGTGCTGATAACACATATACATGCAGCTGTATCTATCCTGTCATCCTGCAGCATGTAATCGCAAGTTTATCAGCGTATCTGTGTCTGATCAGCCTTGTCATTTGCCTTGGCTGATCAAGCTGTGATCAAGCCGACAGATCAGTGTATATTTTTTATTATTTTTAATCCTATCCTAATATTGTGATTTACACCAATAGAATTACTGTTAAATGAGGTATAGTTTGTCATGCCTGAGTGATAGTTTACCAGATTTCTGCCTAAATAAATTGACATAATTTCATTTTGGCTTGTAGTCAGGCTGCTGCTTGTTGATGGGATTTATTTATATGTTACTTGTTTGAGTCAATATACAGTATGGGCAGCAAGTCTATATAAACTAGGATTAAGGTGTGAAACTGATTTCTTTTGCAGTGTTTGACCTTTTTTTACATGGTAGTTTCATGTCTATTAACCTAGCATTAATCGCCTTGTTAGACGTAATTTGTTTTTAAAGTGGACAAGCGCAGTAAAACATGATAAGTAGTGTGGCCTTGACACACTTGTTCCTCTGCCTGCCTCCTGCAGCCTCCCTGTGTTGCAGTCTGTACTGCCTCTTGAACAATCAATAGGCAGCCAACATCATTCCAGCGTCATCTCCATGGAAACGAGCTCTAGTCGTGGTAATGATTGGGCCCCGTCTCAAAGCCTGCTTTTATGTGATAGGACGAGTGAAGCAGTCCTCCCTACCCCCTCCTCACAGCGACACTCGCCGTCTTGCACACACACATTTTTCTCTTCGTCCTCTTTCTTCACCTTTACGGCACTGTAACTGAGATGGGATTAAGCAGCTCTGTCGAGTCTTTTAGCATGTGGATGAAATGCGTTTTGACACTGCAGCATCACTGAGGATGGAGGACTCACGGCTGGAAAGTCAACATGCCACCCACATCACAAGTCTGGGACCTGGAATAGAGACCTGTTAGTGACATTGTTTTGTGATTTTTTTTTCTACATGGCACATCTGCTCTTGTTTTCTGTCTAGTTTGGCCTTCACGCTGCTTCAGCATTGATGTCAGGTAGAATGTGAACAGTGCATGTTTTCCAATTTTTGGACAATCATCTTTGAAAACCCTCTTAGATGACAGAGCTCTAAGGCATATTGAAGCAGACGATGTCAGTGTCGGGAATCTGAATGAACATCATTATGCCGAAGAATGCAATCAGGATGATGACATTCTTTAAATCATAGTGAAACACCAATGCTGGAAACATGTAAGGTCCCTGTAGAGCTCAGTGTCCTCAATTAAAAAAAAAAGAAGAAATGCCACTGTGAACAACCCCTGCTTCATATTGAACTGGATTTCTTTTACTTTTCACAGTAACAAATTATAACTGAGATACAAGACGTTCTGCAGTACTATTTTCATCTGCATTTACTCCAAATATTTAGGAGAGAGAACGTGTCTCTTTCATAACAACCGTGGCAAAAACAGTCCTTTACTTGTTTTCAGACACTTCAACTTAGCTGTGATGAAATCTGCTCCTGCATACTAAATGTTAAAGACAAGGAGGAATATTACATCTTTTATCATTTTCAAGTCAGCCTGCCACAGAGGATCCGTGTCACTCTCCTTGAGCAAATAAAAAGCCCATGATGGCCTGTTCTCGGCTGGGCACCTCATTTGGTCACATTGATCCCACCAGCACTGTCTGACTTTGAAAGAAAGTGATGTATGACCTGTGCACTCGGCCTGAGCAGCCCGAGTCTGCACCGGCACGTGCAGAGATGGAAAGCCGTGAGGAGGTGGACACTCCTGGACAACAGCAGCTGGATTGTAGGAGCTCAGAGGAGCAGGGAATTATGCAACACGGGCTCTCGGACAAGGCAGTGCCAACCAGGGCTGTCACTTCAAAATCATTGCTAGGAAAAAGGCACCACTCACTTTATGCAAACCTGAATGGTTTTGAAGTGGAAGGGATACATAAGGTGAGTGTGGAACATTTGTTGTCTCTCACAATTATTTTGAAATGGTTGACATATCGATGTTTAAATTAGGAAACTTAAGATAATGTCTTTAGTCCCATAGTGTATTATTTGAGTTGCATAGCTTATGTTTCAGAGGGTCAATTTTATTAACCTATTCATATCGCAAACTCCATTCAAAACCATATACAGGGCTGGATTATCACTTGGATCGGATTACACAGTGTGTGGTGCTACATTGCATTTGTGTTTTCTGAACACAATATCTGGAACGTCGTTGCTATAAATCAGGGTTGGCAATTATTACGGTGACCTGTAAAACCCTTGATTTCTAATTTCCATTTAATGGTTAGCAGGGTGAAAATCAATATAGAACCCATGAGAAGTTCTCACTCATTCAGCTTGTGTTGCAAGATACATCAGTGGAAGGAAATACATCAAAATGACCCCATCAAACTAACAGGATAAGTCTCATGTTAGTTTATGTGTAAAAAAAACCCTTTGTAGTTGGTACTGTAAATATAACAGATATGGCTTCATGACACAAAGGCAGATGAATTGATCTGGGCTGTGTGAAATGTCCCTCAGCACCAGGGTTTTTTTACTTTTTGGGTAAAGTTAGTCCTGTGTTTTTCCTCATTCTCGTTTCCATTTCAGTAGAAGATTAAACTCACTTGCAGGCTACATGCCTGTTGTCCACATTATCCCAATATTGGAAGAAACTGCAAAGAGAAAAACCAAATATGCAGTTGCCCATATTTGTTTCCTGGCTGATTCTTATCAACCACAACTTGACTATTAGCTGTGGAAAATAAGCTCTGTTGACACTTCATTTCAGTTTCAGTTTCCCCTCATAACAGAAATCCTTGTTCTTACTTTTCATTATTGTTTCTCTGCAGTAGTACTTTCTGAAACTGAGCTGCAGCTACAGAGGAGATATTCTTGTGTTTACCAGTACATGCGTTCACGGTTTTCCCTTTTAAGGTTTGTTAGTTTGGAGGCCAATTACTTTTGCTAGAGAGCGTCTCGAAGCAGATTGTTGCTGTTTTCAAATGCAATTGTTGTAGTATGGATGTGGCCTCAGATGAAGTTGTGATTAGCTGTTTAGATAATAGTTTATAGTATAATGTGTATCCATCAACTCTGTCCCTTTTTCTTTGCTTTGGTATTTGAATGGATCCTTAGAGCCCGTCCACACGGAACAACGTGTCCCAGAGTAGCAAAATCTCCAAAAGCCGCCCATGTGCTTTCATGTAGAAGGTGAATATGCTAATTTAGGAAAACAATTATGTCATTAGTACCACCTCTCTCTTGCACTGGCATTCACTGTCCCTATCTTTGTTGTTGTTGTCGTCGTCATACTCTTGTGTTTGGATATTGTTTGGCAGTGTAGCTAACTACTGTCATTGAACAGTGACTGAAGTCAGCCTGAAAAGATGCTGGATATCACTGGAACACTTCCTGTCCTCAGGGACTTTAGACACGGGGTGAAGGAAAAACATTGTGTTGAAGATTAACAGTGCAACTCAATCGTAAAATAGGGGGGATAAAACCTAAATAAAACCTATTTTCACAGAGACTATTTTTACTTGAATGAACAGATGAGTGATTGTTCCGCACATGGTCAGCTGCACTGCACATACACAGCTCCTTCTTGTCTGTGAGTGACTCTGAGTCGTCTCTGTGGTGACAGTGTTTCTCTCGCTCCCTCTCTGTGTCTACAGTCAGACCGACTCTCTGCCTGCAGTAAATAAAGCTACGGCAAAGAAAAGGATACTTTACGTTCTGTGCCGTTTCAGCATTGCCTGCTGCCTTTCCCAACCCTGCCACTATATTACGCAGTCACTACAGATATATTTTAGTGAAAACCCCGAATGAACTGTAAACGCACACCCTGAGACGTTATCCATGGCCACAGCTGCTGAGGGGGGAGCATTAAATGAGGGCATTAGTAATTATTATTTAGACATTTTGGACCAGTGGGGGCTGTCAGTCTTTGATTATTGTTTAGAATTATTCATTATTTGCTGTGGGGGTTACCACAGCCTTTCTAATTACAATTGCGTACTTGCGTGTATGTGTGTGTGTGTGTGTGTGTGTGTTTAAGACGTTAACCCTCGCCAGAGACGTGCATTGAATCTCTATCTATAGAGGAAGAGCAGGTGTTTAAAGCTGTAGAGGAAAAGTGGGTGAAACTATATCTGGAAAATTGCGTTCATGTTCAGCTAATCCTCACATGAACAGGCTGAGTTATATATAGAAAACATAGAATGAAGGCAGTACTGTGCTGGTAGTGTTAATCATCAGATCACCATAAACTAGTGTAGCATAGTTCATAGATGAGGAACTTATTCCATATGTTGTGTATATTTATGTGTATATACTGTGTATATATATATATATATATATATATATATATATATATATGTATATACATATATATGTATATATATGTATGTATATATATATATATATATATACATATGTGTGTGTACACATATAATATGTGTATACACACACCCAACAGTGGCATTTGCTGGTCTTTGAAACAGGGGAAGCACATTTCAGGAGGCCCAGTTATTGATACATTAATTACATCAATTCTGCAAATGAACACGTTTATTATTTACAGTGTATGTGCAAACAAAAATTGGCTATATCGTGGAGCAAATAACACAACAATCTGCTGGTTGTCGACAGACTTCCCTTGCAAAATCCACACGACTTAGAACTGAGGCAGAAAAGGCTCTGCTGTCGTGTATGTTTCTGCAGCGCTGTCGATCAAAAAGTGGTTTCACCTTTCAGACGTTCCTCCAATAATCACTGTCGTGGAAGCCCAGCTTCCCTGGAAGTGATGATTTTGCCGCATTTGTCTGATTAGTTCAACGCTGTGAAAAAATCCATAAAGAACAGCTTAAGTTGAGATTCAAGTGTCGCTACTGTGACATAGTATATATAATTCTGACATTCTTAAATATGTCTTTTGGGAAGTATTTTAAACCCTTTATAATATGATTATTTTAACAGTTGCTCTGTGAATATAGGTTCTGGAGCGTTTGGCCTCATTTAAACAGTGTCAGCAGAGAAGCGGCATAATAATTGATCAATTACTGATCCAAATACATGGGGGAGAGCTCATTTCTGCCATGACACATTTTGTTTCACTGGTAGGAATATTTGGTGAGTTTGTAATGACATAAAAGATTCATTCATTTTTAATTATATTTCAACAATATTTTCATCTTATCCTCACTCTCATTTTATCAGTAAAGTTGATTGCTGAAAATTACAATAGTTGAGTCTTTGATGTTGACAAATTCTTCACAGACTCACCATCAGTCTTGCTAATGGTTATGAGCCTGTTGACTGGGTGGTCCCCAGTGATCCACACACTTTTAACACCTGTCAGGATACCATATGGCTGCTTGTCTAATGGATGTTGCGTGTGCACAGCACAAGCTCCAAAATCAGCTGCTGTAGAAAAATAATAATTAACAGTGTCTCTACTGGCACTTTTATCTGATGACCCTGTGGCTACATCCATGAATTTTTATTTGTAAACAACATTTTCAGATATTTTGTTTTAACTCTGTTTCAGAAATAATCTATGTCCATAATAAAAAACATTTATCACGTGATCTTCTGTTAGTCAAGGCATGAACATAAAATGTAAACTGTAAGTTGGTTTTCGCCTCTGCAATTTTTTGATTAGTTTCAGAAAGTATTACAAATAGGGGGGTTGCAAAGGGGTGGAAAATTCTAAATGTCCAGAAACTTTCCAAGAACACTACAGAAGAGACTAAGTGACCTCTGCACTTGGGCAAAAGGAAAGATGTTTATATAGCTGTATTGTTATTTTTTATTGGCCCAAGCACTCCCGATATATCAGCATGTCGGATATCGGCAAAAAGTCCAATATCATGCATCCCTACATTTGTCTAGGCTTTTTATGGCCTTTAGGAAGGTTTTAGAAAAAATAAACTCTGTGCATTAACAATATAGAATATAAAAATTCTATAAATACCTATGTCCATGTCTCAAAATTCCCTGTGAACAGTTTTACATGTGTCTCTTTTACTATTGTGGTTTATGTGGAGTATTCTTTGTTACAAGCTGTAAGGGGAGGTACTCTATCCCGTTCTTGTAATACATCCATAGCATGTGATGGAAGAATACACAGTGCAGGAGTAGCATTGATATTCAACAAATTTGATTGTTTTCACCAAATTAGGCTACAATATATTATTTACCAACTATATTTAAGTCCCAAACCTTCAATTTGGACAATTTCCAGTTAATTCCTGTTATTTCCCCATAAATTCCCCTTAATTCTGATGGAAAGCTTCCAATTTTCGAGATTCCCAGAATTTTGCAACCCTAATTAATGACAAGAAACAACAATGGAGGAATGCAAGAACAAGGATTTCATTTTTGGACCAGTTGTTTGTTAACAGTAGATAGTTGAGTTGTGGTTAAAAGAAAAATCAGGAAGTGAAAGCAGATCATTGTCTGCATCATTGTCCACAAAGGTCCACCTTTATGCTCGTCTATCATGAAAGTGAGTTTTTTTGTTTGTTTTTTAAACAAAAACCAAGTCTGCAACTTTTTTAAACTAAACATTTTTGGGGTAGTATGAATGTAGCCTGTGTTGATGCTGATTACTTAGCTACAGCTTGTACAAAATTACAGAAGCAATGTGAGATGTGCACCACCTGAGATCTACTAGAAGTGTTATATTTTCTTGTCTGACTATGAAGTAGTCTATCCCAGGCTAGGCTTCACTCTCGGTTTGGATGAGTTAAATTCTTATAATGTTGATATTATAGAAATGGTGGCACAGATTTCTTTACTGTGCCTGCAGTGGCCAAGAATCGTGGTACATTTACTTTACACAATTTAATTCCAGCCAGTGCCAAATCAGCCATTAAGTATATTATTTTCCATGGAACAATATATCCTCAGGCTGTTTCACTATGGAGACTATGGCAAGGTTTGTGCAAACATATTTAAGCTCTGACAACACGTCGAAGCTACTCTTTCTTTTTCGTGTACATGGGCGTCTGCTGGTCATACAAAGAAATCATTTTATCTCGGCTGTTCCAGGTAGCAACAGCAGTCTCTGCCTTGTCAAATAACAGCCCTCGTATGTCAAAGTGGTCACAGCTGTGATTCTATTACTTGTATGAGCTTGTGTTACCTTGATGGTGTGTCATTTCCTCTGCTGTGGATTTTGTAGCATGACTGATGCTCAACAGAAAGAAATCCGAAGCATTATTTCTCAGGACAAGAAAAGCTCTAGAACAAGTGCAGTCAGATTTCTCAAGGGGGAAATACCTGATTGTGATTTTTCAGACCGATATTGCGATTGTAAGTTGTTTTTGCCATAAAAATAGCAATAACACTTGAAGAAGTGCAACCGGATAATTATTTTTGTTAAGAATTGCTTGGAAAAAAATAATATATATATATATATATATATATATATATATATATTTAATTTTTTTTTTGTTTTCTATACATTCATTTACTTGCAAGTTACCATATTAAATTTATTTGAAGAAATTTGAAGATACATTCAAGGCATTCCTGCTGATTCTGTCTCTTTTTAGCCTTGAGGTTTTGTGTGTGTATGTGCATCTTATTGGCCAGCCATGTTATGACGTGAATAATTGATAGAGCAGTGCAAAGGGAATCTCTGGAGTATTGGTCTCTCACCATATCCAGGCCCCCGACATCACTGTCTGTCTGGCTGTCTGGCTGCAGTGAGGTGCAGACAGGGGTCAGAAATTGTGTTCATTGTCACATTCACTTGATGTGTGAGGTCATGAACCTGGGCTATAATTTCCACACCAAATATTGTGTCTATGACATACAGAATAATGGGAATATACTGACAACTGTTTCTTGCACTGATTTTTATGTGGCTATGTTTACATTTACTTACCTATGCAGATCTTTCCTTAAGCTGCCCACTGTCTGTGAGGTGTTGCTGCTGCTGATGAGATAAACCCATGATCGCCTATGTTCCCTTAATAAATGGAATGCTTTCTGCCTGGAGGTGAAAAGGGAAACTCATTCTGTTGACCCACTGAATGTCAGCGAAGGTCATCCTGGCCTTTTATTACTCAAGTGCCATGGAGTAAAGACTGAAAACTCTTCAGGCTTCTCCCCAGGGTGTCTAAAATATGGCTAGATGACACACAGGAGACACAAGCCTCCTCAAACACTTTCTTCACTCTGTAGTAACTGCACCTGCTCTTAATCATACTGAGCTTGGTTTACCAGCTAGCTACGATGTCTGTCCCAAAAATACATCTTCCCTGGATGTAAAAAACACAGAGAAAGCTCTGCCACCTCATTTACAATTCCTAAAGATGAGGATATGAAGTATAGAAGAAGAACAGAAAGAAGATCAGACCCCTGCTGTGAGGTGGCAGATACCATTGATAGAGAGAAAAAGAGAGGACAGGACTGTAGCTAAAGCAGCTCTTACTTACATAATCAGAATGTAAGTAACAATGGTTTATTATTTTGATTCAGGGGAATTCCATGTGTTCACTAAGAATTTATCTCCACGGTGAAAACATCCGGGGGAATATTTCAGCCTTTTATCACTTGAGCTCTGGGGAGATGAGATGATGGCTTCAGTGATGACAGATTAGGAGAAGCCTTTTTTTTTTTTGGCAATAACAAGAGTGGCGACAAGGTCCTAGTGGGACCTTGGTGATTTTTGAATTAATTTGAAGCTCTTCCATCTCTGAAGGAGGGCATGGTTTCTTGGGGAGGTCAGCCCAGGTCAACCTGCAGAATGAAAATGACTCCATAGAACTGCCTGTGTTTATCACTTGTTCACTGTTTTTAACAAAGGGAGCTCAGCCACTGACACATTAACTATTTAATCCATGACACAGATACAGCTGCAGTATCTAAATGCTATGTGACCCCATTGTAGTGCTGCTTCAAAAATTGCTCTTCTACTGCTCACTTGACTTTTTTTAATAAAGGAGAAGACAGTTTTGAAAACTGTTATTTGACAAACACTGTATTCAATATGCAAGTCTTTGTGGGGTATACTATGTGTAAAATTTGTGAAAATTATATGTTGCAGCTGAATATCCCTCACCTCACCCTTCTCTTTCACGTTAGCATCACAACCCAGAAGATGTTTTTTGTCCATTGGTGGCTGTCGTAAAGACATAGTTATTATAAAAGGCTCATTCTCGGGTGATGAAAAACAACAATTCATATAATCAGGTGCACTTACAAAAAATTAAGTATAATTAGGGGTGAAAAGTTATATCTCAATATTTTTGGGGATTTTGACGACAATAATGATTAGTCAATATCCTTCAAAAAAATATCTGTGTTATAACTCATCAATTGTTGCTTATAGATTCCATCAATGGACACAGTGTTTCAGGAAAACAACCCTTACTTTCTTTAAACTTTAGCATTCAAGAAAATAATAAAAAATAATTTAAAGATTTAGTTGCGGGGGCTGGTGTCTTCATGTTTTCTCCCTCTTAGCATAATCACGCATGGCTAACCTGTGTGGCAGGGAGGATGCTAGCGAAAGGTCATGTGATTACATAGACCTTCTAGTGGTCAAGTGACACTGATACTTTCTCACTGCTTCAGCAAGGAGGGCTTCTTTTGCGTGTTTCATCAGTGCGTGTTTCATCGTTTTTTGCAAAGTCTTTTAAATACTCGAACAACAAT